>NW_025335873.1:6361485-6366130 GCF_004798865.1 Varanus komodoensis | reverse complement strand
GGGAGGGAGGGAGGGAGGGGCGAGAAGGAGAAGGAGAGAGTGATGGGGTGGTCTTACCCATTTTGGGCTTTGGTCCACCCACTACCAGAATGCAGTCTCTGGTAAATTGCTACTGAGGGAGTGCAGCCCTTGGGAAAAATAATACATCCCCAACACTTGGCATGGTCTATCACCCTATTTCCGCCAGTTTTCATTTAGACGGCTTGGAGAAACTTGGAGGTAACATTGGTCCCTCATCTCCATAAGAGGCATTCAGTAGGTTAGACATAGGGCTTCCAGAAATGTCCTCCTAGCACGTCCAGTCACCATTGACAGGCTGATCCTCCTCTGTCATCTAGTCCTCCCTTTAAAGCCACCTAAATTAGCAGCCATCCCATGGCAGAGAATTCCATACACTCCTCTTGGAGAGCCCAGCAGCATTGCTGCAATAGAAATAGCCTGGGCTCTATGACCCTCCACGCACAGCCTCAGTTCAAAAAGGGAAAAAAATATGTCTCTAATCTCTAAATCCATGACCTCGTTCAAGTCCATCTGTGCGACATCTCCTTTGCCAAGCTGCCCAAGGAAACATTTTCTCCCAGAGTGGAGAACAAGCGAAAACTGTAAGTCAGAGGCCTGTAATGACACTCCCCCCGCAGTGAGGGGGGCCCTCCTGGATTAATTGCAGGGGCTTTGAGCAAGGCGATTCCCTCCCCCCTTCTCACCATACCCCAAACAAAGCACACCGAAGACCTTTTCACTTAGATTAATGGCTGGATCAAGGGAAGACAGGCTGAAAGCGATGAACTCAGCCTGTGTAATTCACTGCTGTGGGAGATCATGGCATGATAGACTTCGCCTGCTGTTGCAAAGGAGCTCTATAATTCCTCAGCCATGACGAACATGTCGTTATGTCTTCCGGAGGATAAGGGAGGTGGATGCATGTCGTTCCAGACCTCCCGGTCCTAGGTGGGCTTCTGTGCTCAGCTTGCACTGGCCGCCTGCGAGATGCCCCAGACACTGCCGGGCAAAGCCCTCTCTGATCCAAGCACTTGAAAGAACACCTCCCCCAGGACCAACCCACCAGTGCCTCATGCAATTATCTGCGAGACTCTGCTCATGATTCCCCCAGGATGCGAGACAAGACCTTTTCAAAGGGGGAACCCCATGGATGGAGTGCAGGGAAACATGGTCGGCCCCCATGAGTTGTAATGAGTTCTTGAGATGACTTTCACTGCTGCAGGATGGGATGTGCTGCACCAGGCTCATGGCTTCATTTTATGGCTGAAATTTTTAACTATGTATTGGTGATGTGAGTTGTACTGTCCGGGGCTCTCACGGACAGAAGGGCAGCTTATGGCATCCATCCATCCATCCATCCATCCATCCATCCATCCATCCATCCAAGCTTGATTGAATCCAAGAGTTGGAGGGTGCCTTGTAGCCAAATATTCCACCACCAGCTTGATGCAGAAACATTTTCTGGGTAACTCACAAGCAAATGCAACCAAGAAAATGAAGCGTAAAATGTTTCTAAAGTCTTGGGCAGATAAAAGAGCCCCCCGCCCAAAAAGACCAGGATATTAGTGCCAGGATGCCACTACCCGAAAGGCCCTCTCCCTGGGTGTTTCTCACCTCTCTTCTTTTGACAAGGCCTTTGAAGAATATCTTGCACTTCAGCAAGACACCTATCAGAGAAAGTAGTCTTTCAAGGAACTTGGTCTCGTAACATTTAGAGCTTTAACGATTAAAACCAGCCATTTAAATTGGCCCTGGAAATAGGCTGGAGCCATCCCAGCTGATCAAGCAAGTTGACCAGGCTCCATTAGTCATTGTGCAGTCCAGTTCAGGATCAGTGTTGGTTTCTGGACCATTTTTAAAGGTTGCCCCATGTGCAAGTCCTTACCGCCGTCTAAATAATAAGCTATCAAAGTAAGGGTTATTGTGGCCAAGCCACCTCCATGCCGGTGAGATCACAACTCAACTATCATCCAAAGCTGGTAAGCCCAAATAGGCACCAGTAGAAAGGGTGGCATTTTTGCATGTTGTGACATGCCACGAATCATGGAAGCAGCTTTCCTGGATCCCAAAATCTCTGCAGGGAGAAAAAGGTGAAAAGTCGAGCAGAAAAGAAGCAAGAGGCCATGTTGAGAACACCCAGTGGCAGATGAACCGACTCATACATATTTTGAAGGTGGCTCGGTGGGAGCTGCTCTGACAGATCCGGTTTGTTTGGTAAGTGTGTGCGTGCATCTGCACACTTTTGATTATTGTCATTGTTCTTCCCTGGTATTGTTTATTCACCACCCCGGTGGCCCATATCGGAGCTGTTTGCTTTGCTGCTGGCTTGCTGGCTGACGAGAGCTGCCTTCTGTCAGCCGTTCCAGTTGCCCGAGCTTCCAAATGGCTTCCCTCCAGCTTGCTTAAGCTGTGGCTGCCAAAGCTATTAATTGGCATATTCGGTAGACCCAAGAGCCAGAGCAAAAAGAAGCTATACCCCCAAATGTGTGAGCTTAGTCATAGTTGCAGCAGGACTATGATCCATGAATAGCATCCGTAGCACAGGATGTTTGGGGACCGTCCAAGATGAAGAGCTGGACTCCCAAATGCCCTTCCCACATCAGCCTTTTGTGACTAGTGCAGCTGTAAGCAGAGCCACCAAGACTGGAAAGTTTGCCTTCTGCCTGTTCTCCCACTGGATGTTCGGTGTCTCTGCCTCTCTTTTCTTGCCAACTTCAGAGAAGCATTGTTTGGATCCAAAACAATTTGACTTATGGACTTCCTCTTGAGCTAGTCTACCCGGCCATTTCTATGGAAATGCTAATGACGTCGGCTTCAGGAAAGCTTTTGGTGGAGCAAGGGGAAGAGCAACAGGAGATCTGAGGAAGAGCCTCACATCTCATGCGACGACGATCTAAACATTTTCTCGCCTGTTTTCTTCCTCTGTGCTTCACCTCAGCTTCACAGCTGCTGCTTCCCCCACTCTGCCCCCTTCTGCTCCATTTTAAAAATACATTTGGGTTATTCAAAGCAACATTTCAAAAATATCCTCCCAGGAGTCCAGTTTAATTAATAGCCAACCAAGAAAGCAGTAATAAAAAAGTGAAACATTCACACGCACAATCTTCCCTGAGGCAAAGGTTCTATGGAATGCGCTCTCCAGGGAGGTCCACCTGGTGCCGTCATTATTTGTTTTTCGGCGCCAGGTTAAGACCTTTTTATTCCAGTGATATTGTAATAAGTTTTAATATTGTTTTTCTCTATGTTTTTAATTGCAGCCAGTGTGGGCTGGGGCTTTTATTTAAGTTATATCTTATTTTATGTTGTAAGCTGTCCTGAGGCTTTTTGCGAATTAGGATGGCATATGAATATTATAAATAAATAAATAAAGGTTGTTGGACCCGCAATGTCATGCAGCGACGCAATGCTTTCAGAGAGCAGAGGATGGGCAGGTACTGTTGCCCTCTCTCAGAATTGGCTTCCCACAACATCACAGCCCTTGTGAGCACACCTGGGTGTGCAGAGCACGGGTGAGTTATGGAGTCCGTCCTTCAGTTCCACATGGAAGGAAGGGAGTGAGGTGAACTCAGTATTCTGGTCCACATGGGAACACAGGGCCAGAAGCAGGGTGACCACTTGGCATGAAGGTATCCTGGGCCAGAGTTCAAGTCTGGTTGAAAGAGAGAGCAGCCTGGAAAGAGAGGCCCCCAGAGTCCTCGCAGTGGCTCAGCCGCACTCACCTCCCGAAGAGCAAACAGAGGAGCTGGGACACGGTCCACCTGCTTACCCTCTTCCCTGGCGCAGTGAGATATATTTTGCATCTCCTTAAATTACAGTAATCATTTCCAGATATGCATTGCATTAGCATATGAACATCTTTATGAAAACCCTTTTTTGTCCTTTTTGCCCTCTTTGGGCTTCCAGTCACAAGCAGAGCCCATGCCTTCAGAAGACCAGTTCTGTCATCTTGGCAAACTTTGTTCTCCAAAGCTTTTTAGATCCTTTTTAGATCTTTTGAGCCACTGCAAGTTTTGCATTCTCTCTTTATTTGGCTATTTATTAATAGGCTGTGGTTTATCTGCTGCTGGGTGCTACTTTATGGATTTTTAACTGTTTATTTGCCGCTTTGAAGGTGCAGGTCAGAATGAAGATAAAACAGAAAAATAAAATGGCCATTAAAATAGAGGTGCCCCATTTCTGCCATCATCAGTTACTTGAGTAATTTATTTTATTTATTTTATTTTATTTAGAAAATTTCTAGGCTGCCCCATTCGCCAAAGCCTCGGGGTGGCTTACAAATAAATCCTATCCTATCCTATCCTATCCTATCATCCTATCCGTCCCTTACTGAATTTTTCCCAGACAGATTCATTCTTTTCCATCTCTCAAAACAATGCAGCCAGATTGTTTGCAGAAATTAAAAAAAAAAAAGATGGAAGAAGCAGTGGGAAAACATGGGTGGTTACAACTGGAAATCAGGAGCATCTGAAATCAAGTCCTGTAAAGTTCCATGGAAGGGAACAGTTGCATGATTTAAAAAAAATACCTGCATATGCACCCTGAATTTCACCTTAGGGTTCCAAACTGCTGTGCTCAGCATAGTCTGGTGCTGCCCAATGCCAGAGGAGGAGGAGGAGGAGGAGGAGGAGGAGGAGGAGGAGGAGGA
>NW_025335873.1:6275656-6361385 GCF_004798865.1 Varanus komodoensis | reverse complement strand
ATACTGGACCAGTGGCCATGGATAGCCTTCGCCTCCGTGAATTTGTCCTGCCGCCTTTTCAAGCCATCAGAACAGCAGACCAGCTCTTCTGTTATGCAAATTGAGGCAGCGGCATCAGGCAGTACAGGACACCGTGATGCGTGCCCTGCCACCAGTCAGCAAAATGAACTGCCTGCCCTCTGGTGGGGTAAAGGGTGCCTTTCCACTGCTGGGACCAAAGGAAGGTCCTATGGCTCCTCTGGATGCCTTCTGGTCAGAGAAGTGGGAAGGTTCCACCTTCACAGCCAACAAAGAGTGTTGGGCCGGCCACAAGGAGAATATCCGTTGTGTGTCACCTCCCTTTTTCTTCCACAAGCTAATCACCACAAAGTTTCATTGTAAGCATGACGCTGGGAATGAAAGGGGCAGATGTGTTTGGCCACGTTTCAGGACCAGGGTGCCGTGGACTCTTTAGATGGGGAGGACAAGCCCTGAGGAATGGGGTCTCCAGATATTGAGATGGAATTGGTGGGAGGGCTTATCTGAAGACCATCTTCTCCAGATGTTCAGATGGACCCTGAGAATAGCCAGAGTCTGCAACGGCTGGGAGGGGGCATGGGACAGGAGCTGCAGAAGCCAGACAATCCTGGTATGATCCTTGATCTCATGATGTGGCACCAGGAGAGCAGGGCTACCCAACTAGAGTGGGGGCATGCAGCTAAGAGGTTGGCCTACCTTCAGAAGGGCCCTTCCAGAGGGAAGGAAACCAGGGCTATTCAAAGAGGAGGGTTTTCAGAAGTGGGTTCTAGTTTGGGCTTAACAAATTCCTCTGTGCATGCTCAGAGACTGTTTCTTCCCTGGTGATGGTTTACATTGGAGGACAAAGAGCTTTTGCCAAAGAGCAGCCTGCCTTTTTGAAAGTGCAAGGGAACAACCTAGACCCCGACACGTCTAAAGAATGACCTTAGGAGAAGATGGGCCTCTCATGAGCACCATTGGGTGGGAATCAGCTCTCCTGGCATCTCTCCTAGGTGAGACTCCTGCTCTTCAAAGAACTCTGGGGAGGGAGACCAGTGAAGGTGAAAGCAAAGCACCCTCATCCTCAGCAATCTTTCTGATATCCTGAGATCAAAGAGAAAGACAAAGACGTGTCAGAAATTAGAGAGTATCTGAGCCGCGAAATGCTAGATGCACAAAAGGAGAGGGTGGAGTTGTACTTAGAACTGATGGAACAATCAGGCCGCGCTGAAGCAATTTTGAGATTAGAGCACCTTTTGTGGGAAGAAGTGATCTTTCTTTGATGAAAAAGCCATCCCACCCCACCCTTCCGTGCACTCCCTTCCTCCCACTTTCTGCTCATGCAGAGCCTTCCTTCTGACCCACTTCCTTCATCATCCCTGCCTCGTTTTCTTCAAGTGCAGTTTTAGCTCCAAACCACATAAACACCTTGTTTAAATTGCTTTAATCTCCAAGTGGTCCTTCTATTGATCCCAAACAGTTAAGCTGCCAATCAGGCCCCTTTCTCTTTATGCTCTGGAGAATGAGGCCAAAAAGATTAAAACAACAAGCAAACAAGGAGGGGGCAGAGCGAGGGGGTGGGAGTGTGCTCCACGTGGATCCATTACACCTCAGAATGGGGTCCTCGGGCAAGGGAAAAGCACCAATCATCAGCACTACCTCACTGGGGGGAGGTGGGATCCCATAAAAGGACGGCAGAATCATTGCATTTGGCGAAATGTGGATCCATTTGCCCATCGCCATCCTGACAAACCACGTGATGCAACAGCTTGCAGTGGGAGAGATAGGAAAGGAGGGAGATTTGCAGAAGGAAGGGAGCAATGAGAAAGAGGGAGAAGAGCAAGAGTGCATAGAAGTATGGCAAGGGGTGGTTCTTTCATCAAAGAACGATTACTGCTGACTGCAGAAGGGCCCTGATCTAAAGACTGCTTTAGCTCTGGACTGATCTTTCAATCAGCTTCGAGAGCGACTCCACTCATCCTCCCGGTAGCATCTTTTTCATACTGTTGCATAAGTTATCTGATGACCGAGTGGCATCGTTAGGCTGAAGACAGTTCTAGGAGTGGAGGACACCCAGCTAGGCAGATGGGGGAGGGGGCTTCATCGTGTCACCTCTTCTTTTGGTGCAGCTCTTCTTCCTCTTTATAGTGGAGGAAACTCTTGGAAGGAAGGAGCCAACTGGCAACTGGAACCAGCCAGACCAATAGAGGAAAGAAGAATCTAAGAAGAACCATGATCAAGGGCCTAGTGCTCTGTTCACATGGTGGATAACTAGATGTCCAAGAGAAATCCACAAACAAGACTCACATCCTGCTCATGTTCTCCCTCAGCTGGAACATGCTACCTCTGATATAGCTGTTCAGACTAGGATCCCTGGATAGCCTTCTTCTCCATGAAGAAGCCTTTGAGGGGCACAACCATCACTATGTCTTCTGGTAGCAGTTTTGCCCTGAGCTTACAAATTCATCTCCCCTCTGTCTCTAATGAAATATCATTATTTGGGCCCACGAAAAATCATAAAGTGGGGTGCAAGCTTCCAGGGACTGGGCCTTCATTAGGCTGGGTGGTAAAGAAAAAGGAAGGGGATAAAATAGCAACGAGGAAGAGTCTCTCTGCTGGGCATGGTGAGAACCACAGTTTGTAATGATTGTAGGATGGAATCGTGGAAGTGGCAAGCAAATTATAAGCTGCAATTAAGGCATGCTGGAACAAAGGCTCAAAAGTTTGTTGTGCTTTGGAAATACAAATGCCAACAATTGTTTCAACCTTTCCTTGACAATCAGCACTGTTTAGGCCCCACCTGGAGGACTGTGTCCAGTTCTGGGCACCACGGTTTAAGAAAGATGCAGACAAGTTGGAAAGGATTCAGGGGAGGGCAACACAGATGATCTAGGGACTGGAAACAAAGTCCTATGAGGAGAGATTGAAAGAAGTGGGCACGTTTTACCCTGAGAAGAGAAGACCGAGGGGAGATAGGATGGCACTCTTCAAGAACATGAAGCTCTGTCAAAAAGAGGAAGGCCGGAATCAACGCTTGATCACCCCAGAGTGGAGGACATGGAATAACAGGTTCAAGTTACAGAAAGCCAGATTCTGGCTAGATATCAGGAAGAATTTCCTGATGGTTAGAACAATACGACAATGGAAACAATTACCAAGGGAGGTTGTGGACTTTCCCTCACTCAGGGCATTCAACATGCAACCAGATAGCCAGCTGAGGGGGTGGTTTAACATGAGCAGGGGACTGAACCAGATGGCTTTCTTGGCCCCTTCCAACTCTATGATCATAGAAACCCATGATAGCCTTTATCTGTTCGACCCATGACTTGGTCATAACTTGTTGGTCTCAACACCATCACCATACAGTGAAATGGTAACAAAGCTAGGAAGTGTGTCACTAAATGCATGGTTTATTTAAAGATGGGTCTCAGCTTTGAAAAAGTTGTTGAGTACTGGTGCAAAAGCGGCAAAGAGCTGAAGTCAAGCAGAACATGGAAACTGGGTAGACACCAGATTGGTGTCAAAGTATGATTGGGGTCAAAGGCAGGACACGCTTCAACAGAGTAAAGCTCAGGGAACCAAGGTTCCAGTTAGATGCCAGGAAGCAGTTCCTGACAGTTAGGGCCCCGAGGGTATGGAATGGGCTTCCATGGGAGGTGGTTGAGGCCCCATCAGTGAGGGTGTTCAAGGACAGGCTGGACATCCACATGGTGGGCATGTCATGAGCGGAGCCGGCTGGTGCCGGAGGTTGGACTAGATGGCCCGGGAGGCCCCTTCTGACTCACTCTGTTTCTATGTTTCTATGTACCCAGAGGGAGCAGGCCGAAAGAACAGATAGACATGGTTTCCTTTGATGGTCTTCCATGGAACAGCTGGGGGCCTTCACAAACTTTCATCCATGAACATTTGAGATAGTTCACAGTAGCAGGTGGAAGTCATTTCTACTCACAAATAGACTGATTGTACAGAGACATGCAAAGCAGCTTGCATCCGTATTTCCAATTCATCTTTACACCTTTCCACATAACCAGGTCTGTGCCCTACCCTATCAAGAATTCCCAGAAGGACCTGTTCGCCGGTCCCTCTAGGTATCCACGTGAATCCCTTTATTAAATCTTGATTTATATTGGAGAGACACATTGTGTTATTGATTCTCTGTGATGCCGGGATTTCATCTGGCTCAGTATTTTTCATTATTGCAGATAATTCTCATGCTGCATTTTTTATCATATTCGGTATTAATGCTATAGCTTACTGTTTTTGTATCTTCTTGTATTGATTAGAAATGTTATTGCTTTCTCCGGATTCTTATGTTCTTAATTTTGAACATTACTGTGTTGCAGTCATGAAATTCGTCAATGGCAATCGCCGATGTGAAAGCAGAGGAAACCGATGGGAAGGCAGTGCATGGGAGAAGGAGAGAGAAAATACTCTCCCTTGGTGGCCATTCCAACAGGTCATTAAGTATTTATGCCATTTAATGAGGAATTAGTGCCTGACTGTGCCTGTTCCGCTGGTCCCGCCCACCCCTTTTCCTTTTGTACGGAGGCTGTTGAATGGGAGTCATGCAGGCAGGACGCTTTTCAAACCTTGTGCAAGAGGCAGTATACACCCAGAGGACTGGGAGCAAGGAAAGCATCCGCTCAGTCATAAGGTGGTACCGTTGAGAGCTAAGGTACCACCTTCAAAGCCGCAGAGCTTTCTACCAAAACATTCTTTATTGACCAGAGCATTTCCCAGATGCACAAACACCTGGAATGAGTCTCTGAGCGTGCACAGAGTGGTTCGTTGAACCCTATTTCATATTCAGCTCCAGGGACTCTCTTTTTGGACCCCATGCCTTCAGGAGGGGCCTTCCAAAAATTAGCACACCTGCTTTTTGCATCCCGATAGGGATGAAATGATGGTTTGAAACAAGGAAGCAGGAAGAGTGAAAATGTAGCAAAGAAAATTCCTTAGTCGTAGGGGAAGGGGCCGGGATCGGATAGCAGGAGGGAACTGGCATGCAGACAAGACAGCAGTACCCTTGCTCAATGACCTCATGAATATTAACTAACACACCCCACTTAGGAAAAAAGCTCATTATACTGCACCTGGGAGGGACAAAGTGGGAGGGAAGAACAGGTGTTGGAGAAGGTATTGAACGGGCGGACAGAAAAGATTGTAACCACCCACTACCTCAGCAAATGAGGGAGAGGAGGAGGGAAGAAGCGGACGGGGAAACGGCATGAATATGGGATGTGAACATGTGCTCGGCAAGTTGGAAAGAAGGAGGAAACCCTCCGGCTCCCTTTATTGCAATAACGTTTCAAAAAGAACTCTGTTGCCTGCTGCATTTTCTCTTCCAAGGGAAAGGAAAGAGTGTTACCCACACATCCTGAGCCATCCTCCTCCCCTGGTGCTGCATCTTGGGGTGGAGAGCCAGCACTGCCCGCTCTGCGTCTGAGAAACTGCTGCTCCGAGCCCTTTTCTGCTCGCTTATTCCCAGAGGCTGCCTGCCCACCTTGCAATAAGCGTTTCTGCTGTTCTCACAGCAGTGTCTGGAAATGCCCACTCCTGCTCTTCTTCTCCTCCCTCTGACTCCTTTTCTGAAGACCCACCAGCAGCCCTGGAGAAGAAGCACCTGAAACAGCCCTCTTTCTCACTCCCAGCAGGTCCAAGGAATAACCTGCCACAAAACAGCATAGCACGGACTGTACCGCGTTCAGCTTTCCTTGCATTGGCCGTGCTCAGCCCAGTTGCCTTTCCATCGTTTCCCATCTTTCCCCCCTTGCCCTTCCGCAACTGCTGAAGACAGTCTGCACTGAGACGGTCTGTAATAGGTTTTCCCCACAAAATATGTGTCATGTTTTGAATTCTGTACTCCTTTCACATCTTGGGAGCCCGTGTTTTATCCTGCACACGTGGCTAAATCAGTGGGGAGAGGGTGGATAAGGAGACTTTTGAATTGTATTTAAGATGCTGTTTGGAGGAATGTTGACACAAACGGAGGGCACCTTTTCAATCCACAGTTCCTCAAAGTAGCATTGAGGGCCTTTGGCTTAATCTGTGTCTTGGCTTTTTTCAAATTGTGGGCATTAGTACATGAAATCAAATTCAAACATATCTTTCAGTAAATAAGCTGTGCTTCTCCCCACCCCCCACCCCCATTTTGTAATTAGAACATAAGTAGTTTTGTGAAGCTTAGACCTTTCAGTCTCCCCTTGTTGATTGTTTACTGTTAAAATCTTTACTTTATGTGAAGAATATCCAAACACAGGGAGGCACGCAGACCCATCAGGTTGCTTGGAATGATTATTCCACTATAATCAACCCTCATGTAGCCCACACAAACTCAGCTATAAATTTACCCCTTTTTTCCTTGAGATGCTTATTTATTTAAGGAAGGTGTTCATTCCAAACAGGCAAGAGCTTCTGCATATAGAAATAGCTCCTCTTTCTATTTAATTTATATAATTCTGACACTAACAATTTCCAGGGACTGGAATCCATAGAAACTCCTGTGCAGTGTGCCAGGTGTTTCTGTGGGTTCAGAAGGGATTACATTTCCTCCTTTAATTTTAATGAACTTCCTTCCTCAAGAAATCATTACCATACTTCCACAGTGCCCATTGCTGAAGCTCCCTGGGTGCTTCGCAGCATTAAGTCACCCATCCAGCTTTCAACCAGGCCCGACCCTGCTTCGCTTCCAAGAGTAGGCAAGATCAGGCACTTCAGGCTATACAGAAGACATGCAGGGGCAGCACCATCCAAGGAAGACCTGTGCTGGTCCTGGCTCACCAGCTCAGATGGTCCAGTGGTCCAGTGTTTGGATTCTTCTACACCCACAACTAGGCTCACAGCAGCCCCTTGCAGGTGTTACTTTCTGTTTTCTCCTCCTCCTCCTGCGTCCCAGAACCCTGACCCATCCTCCCCCAGTCTCACTGAAATATGTTTCACTTTCTGATACTGAATCATCTGGAATGCAGCCAGCAGTCCATGGGAATGATTGCCCCAGACGGCCATTGTTCTCACTCCCAACAGCTGGTATATTTCCCCCTCCTATGGGAAACCTTCAGGCAGAGGCAGCTAAGACCCCAAACTTGGAGTCCTAGCAGGACATAACATGCCCGACTATTTCGCCCCTAAAAGCAGCACAGGGAGAAGGATGGAACGAGATAGGAAACCATTCTGAAGCTCTCTTATCCAGGGAGCGAAATCTCTGGAGCATCGGTTGCCTGGATATAAAAAGAGCCATCTGCCCATCAGGCAGACTGGGTGGCAAGAAGGAGGCAGAGAGTCATTATTTTATCATTAGCTCTGAAGGTAATGACACCGCTGGCGTGACTCGTCGATTTGGAGGTGAGCAGTCAAGGAAAAAGGAAGGAAAGGGGAGGGAAGGCACCTGTTATGCGTTTCTGACACAGAAAGCATCCATTCCCTGGATCGGCAACCAACGTTTCTCAGCTAGAAGAGGAAGAAGACGGAGAGAGACCGGAAATGGCTTCTCCAGTCTCCCGTGCTACCTGACAGCTTACCTAAGCTATGTGGGTTTCCACCCCTTAGCAGCCCCCTCTATCAAGAAGAAGGCCATGGACAGGCCGGGTTGGTGTTGGTGTGTTTCTGACCCTGCCAGATCAGCACACTCTTCTCAAGTCTACACCGAGTGTGCAAGTGAGCTGATTTTTGTTGGAAGACTTTATTTTCCCTGAAAATAACTCTGGGATGTTTCCTTTTTTGCCCCTTCCTTAGAGAAACAAGACCACTTTTCAGAATGTTCTCCATAATTTTTTCCCTCTGTACAGGCACAATTTTTCTCCTTCCATGGCGTTGAATGAAGCTGGGTCTGAAGTACCATGGAAGATGAAAAAATTATGGCCTGATTGTCCACACAGAAGCTACAGCAGCCCCTAAAGATATTAGGGAAAAGAAGATATTTCATTGATAATGGTGAGCCAGCCCCAACCAGTGGGATAATTTCTTTCCTCCTAGAAGACATTCAGTGAAATGCTTTCCTCAAGTTCTCTGTCTACCAATGGATAATTTTTGAGATATTGTTCACATATGGCTCTGCCAATCTCCTGTTTGCCCCCATGCTAGATCTCTGTCCCCAGATGTGGGTGGAAGCCTCTATCATAGGCCACAACTGCAGGGTCAGCTCTACAGAAATATCATACGTGCTAGGAGCAAACTACAGCTGAGCTACCACTCTAGTGCGAAGGTCCACTGAGGTCTACCGAGAAAATGAGACAGAAGTATCAACATGTTTGAGGACACTTCAGAGTTTGCAAAAGTAGAACATATTTAGGGAGAAAGCCTAAGGTGGCTTCCTTTTCTAGTCTTCTTCTCTAGCCCTCTACTTTTCTGCCTAGGATGGGCTATCTAGGATGGGCATTTCGTCCTGCAACTCCAACCCAATCAAGAGGGTAATTTCTTGTTACCCTCTGAATAAGAAGGTCCTCTGGGGTTAATCTTCTCAAGTTGGCTTCTATAAGATTAATCTCAATTACCCAAAGAACTTTCTTAGTGGTTGCACCTAAACTACGGAATGACTTGCTAGGCGAGATCTGTCAGAAAATCAGAACTGCTACTTTCAGGAGGGGTTCAAAAATGTCCCTCTTCTGACAGATCTTCCTGGATTAGTTCCCTGATTATTTGTATTGAATATGCTTGTTTTTAGTCAAATTTTAATCATTGTTGGTTTTATTCTCTTGTAAACCAACCTGAGCTTATGAGTGGTATTAAACAAGCAAGCAAACAAGCATTGTGCAAACCAAGTTTCTGAGGTTTAAACCTTTTTCTCTTTGTTCCTTGGACATTACTTTAAGAATCCCTAGTCTTGTGGCTTTCTGAGCAGAACTTTCTGAGTTGATCTTTTGACTGATAAACGTTTAGCCTTTGGGCTGAAACTAACACAAACACACAAGCAAATTGAACTCCATAATATCCTAATATCAAGTAAATACAAAATGGAGGACAGCTCCATTGCTTCACAATGGTAAACAAATTAAGAAATGCATTTCCAAACCAATGTTTGGGCTATAGGGGAGATCCTGATGTGAAAGGTGATTATCCCAGCTCCTAGGAAGCTGGTTTTTGTTAGACCAAGCCTTAGCCCAGTTTCTCCAGTAAAGATCTTTCCAGTCATTCCATGCTAAACTGCACGTTCCTGGGACCCTCTATTAGTAATGCAGGTGCTCTAACCACTAAGCTATTGTCCATGCATATTTTGTCTGAATTCTCCAGGTCATGACCCTAGATGAGTTCACACTCATGACCCTGGTCATGACCCATGATGAACTCATACCGATCCCCTACTATTTGATCAAGTTATGCTTCGCTTCACACAGCTTTCCTTTCCCAACAACCCTCTCTTTTAAAAGCTCTCACGTGCAAAGGGTTTTTTGAGCTGCCCAAATATTTGAAAGGCCAATCAAAAAATAAACCTGCCTGTTCTTAGAAACACACTTGCAGAAAACACGGGAGCTATTGCAGAACAAATCATGTCCCCTCCAAGAAAGAAGTAGAAAATGCTGAAGACCTGGTCTTCTTTCTGTCTCCAGTTTGTTGTGCAAGGAGATACTGACAAGCTCCCTATGATGAACAGCAGAGTAATAGCTTTTGATTTGTTAATGATAATAAAACTAGGAAACTGCCCTGTAACTCTTGTCATGAGCTCAAATTTCCCATGCAACCTGTGCCATTCCAAATCTCTTTGTTCATTTTTAACTCTGGGGGGGCAGGGGGATTGACATCTTCCGATTCCTTTTAGCAAGCGAATGTAGCTGAAAGGTGACATTTAACACATGTTTGATTTGAAAATTGCTTGTAATCCTTGCACATCAAATGCCAGAGGAGGAGAAGAGAGAAAATAGGGGCTTGCAGAGCTGCTCAATATCACCTTAGGAATGGCCCAGACCTGTGAGAAACTGCGCACTGTCTATGGGGTGAAAGCCCCATTACCATTGCAAAAAGCGTGGTCTCTCCACTTTGTGGGTCACACAACCACCACGAGGAAGGAACCAATGGATGCGGAGGCTGCCACTCGCTGGTAGAGCACGTGGTCTGCATCCTGGAGGTCCCAGAGTCGCTTGCCAATGTCTCTACTCCAAGAGCTTTCGAGCACAGGGCTGGAACATCTCCTGCCTAAGCTTTCAGATGGTGACGGCCAATGAGAGGAGAGAGCTTTGGGTTAAATGGATTGGTGGCTGGGCTCAGGGTAGGAGCAGATGTTCATCCATAGCAGGTGCAACAGCCAGGATTGTTGTCCACTGTGCCAGTAGGTGTACACCGGGGAAGCTGCAAGCCAAACCTCAGCATTGTGGGGCAGGCAGAAGGACTCAGGTTTAATCTCAGACCCTTCGGCTCGGATGGGGAAATATTCCTGGCTGGCATCCTGGAAGCAATGGCTAATCCATGCGGCAGAACTGAATTAGTTGGCCCAAAGGACTCCTTATATTCCACCAGCTGGGGTGGGGGGTTTATTATTTAAAACTTTTGTACCCCATCCACCACTGATGTCTTGGGACAGCTTACAATAAGGTCTCCCTGGTCAGAACTCACTCCTGTGTGCCAGACTATCTCTAAAGCATGCAACTGGATCCCACTGTTGTTGCTATTTCTAACTCTTAAGCACGCCTTGCCACATTTAGAAGGAGCTTTCTCTTTCTCTTCTCGCCTCCAACTTATAGTTTTGCTCCATAATTAATTCTCACGCTTAGGAGCAGAAAGGACCATAAAAAGCTGTGACAGCTGAGTTGTGGCATATCCCAGCCCTGTAAGGTTAAACATCTTGGCCAAGAGCATGAAATAAAGAACAGCAACGAGCAAAAAAATCAATAGTCCTGAGCAGAACTCATTTTCAAATGCGAAAGCAGTTTGTGATTAGCAAAGAGCTCAGCAAAAAGCCATTATTTCCGGCCTTTGCTCTGGGCCTTAAATGTCAGCCTGGTGCACAAGGCAGTACAAAAGGGCGCTCATGGAAGAGAAATGCCAGGGAGCCTGGAGAAGGCAGTCCCGTCGCTAGCTAGGTGAGCTGCTGCACGACAGGGCAAGACAACGGCCTTGCTTTGTGAAGGGGTCGTTTCCAGGCTCACAGCCCTTTACCAGGGTCCACCATCACAGTTTCCGTCCCCTTCCCCATTTTCAATTTTCTGCTTCCCAAGAGTCAACATGGCATAGCCTCTGCTCCATTCCCTTGAATTTACCTCATTGGCTACCTGACAGCCCTGCCCATCTATCTGTTCTAAAAGACACACACAGAGCCTGAATTGCTAAAAGTGGGGAAAGGGGATCACAACCACCTAAAACAATTTAAAACGATACAAGGATCAAATCAGGCATACATCTGTCGTTGTAATGTGCTATCAAATCATAGAATCATAGAATAGTAGAGTTGGAAAGGGCCATGAAGTCCATTGGCTCCAACCCCCTGCTGTTGCAGGACACCACGTTACACCATTCCACTCAAATGGCTGTCCAGTTTCTTTTTGAATGTCTCTGGTGTGGGAGAGCCCACCACCTCTCCAGGCAGCTGGTTCCACTCTTGCTAGTTTCCCTTTACATCTTCTGCCTTTGTCTTTCCCTAGCATGATTGTCTTCTCTAAGAAGTCTTGCCTTCTCATGATGTAAATCAGGTACATTAAAAACAGGAAAGATGACGACATGACTGCTATGTAAGTTAGGACATGATCTGATGCAGCTGACTGCAGTCCTCCAACCATGGAATCTTCTGGCCACCCAATCAATCCCCGGAGGAACATGAAGACAAGGATGCTCCATGCTTGCCTCACCCTACAAAAGACAGAGAAGGCCTACAGAAGCCATCTAGGTCTTTTGCCCCCGTTTGTGAGCAGGAAGGGCTGAGGCACCACCAGTATAGCCTCCCCCTTTCCCTCTTTGGCCCCCCAGAATATTCCCCCACCACTGGCTCTGCAGTTGCACTGGTGACTTTGGAGACGCCACTAGCATGGAAGGAACCATGCCAGCATGCTCCAGGACTGGAGATCCAGCTCTGGTGTTGGAACCCATTTCTGAGGTCGGAGCTGGCACTCCAGCCTATCCTGTGGCCATCTGGACTGCTTCTAGCAGCCCTAGGATCAGGTCATTAAAAGGGCTAAATGAAAGAGATGGACCCTTGCACCTATTCTAGAAGCCAAGAGAGTGGATGCCAGATGTAACTGATGAGGACGCACATTCCAGAATTTGGGAGAGACATTGGACAAGCCCTTCCATGACTCTTAATCACCTCTTCCCCAGCCCAAGCAGGCAGGTTTTCTACCTTTTCTCATAAGATCTCGCTAGGTTGCTTCTAAGAGGCCCTTTCCTCATAGGAAAGAACCTACCATGCCGAAGAGGACAATCTCTCCTTCGTGCTCTATACCTTCCATTGTATTTTTCCAAGAAGCGACGTTTACTACAGAACTCTCAACTAAGTCACAAGACAGTTTGTCTGTTAGCTAGATTTTAATTGCACTGGTTGCTATAATGGTTCTTCTGTTAATATCTGGCCAGTGAAAGAGAAGAACGCTTTCCCCTTTTTGCTGCTCTGTCCATCTCCCTCACCTCTCTAAATGTTGAATTATTTTACAGTTGATCATCTGGATTCACCGACCTTTAAAAGCTGAACGCTCCATGCCTGTTGAATTTTAATCAATTTATCTCTCTTTCTCTCTCTTTCTTTTCTTAGCCAAATGGAAATGTCAGACTTCTGGTATGGAATTACTCAGTGCCGGATGAAGTGACAAAGACTCAAAAGTTCAGTGTCTGAAGTCATTGAGAGCAGGGTGCAGCATTAACAGAAGTAATTTGTGAGATGTGAAAATGAGATGGCACATGGGAGTGAAAGCATATATTTTTCATTAGGTTTCGTTTAGATGGTTCCACGACCTTGTGCTTATTTCATTCGTGGACCTCTGGCCTCATTAAAATCTTGTCCAGGTTTGGTAATGACTGGAAAGAAGCAACTGTGGAGGCCATCAAAGTGTGTGAGGTGAGTAAGTTTTTTGGAGGACCCTGTCGTGTCTGGAGAGCAAAAAAGAGTCAGCGTGAACGGGCCATCATAGTGCCATGAGCCTGAGCTAGATTCTGCCCCTTCTGGTTGTCATCAAGCCCCGCCAGCTGGAGAAAAGGCCCATTTGTGGGCAGGTAATGATTAATTGCATGTTTAAAAGGAGTTGGAAAACAGGCAGAACCTCTCAAGGCAAAGGACGAAAGGGCTGGAGCAGCTGCCATGTGGAGAAAGGTTTTCAATGGCTGTGTTCAGATGATGAGTGGTTACCATGGTTCATGGTGCTTTGCCATCATCCATCTGACAAAGGATCAGGTGGTTCCTACATTATCATGGTTTCCATCCTTCACACTCAGTCCACCCAATGCTGGCATGCATCCACAACCGACATTCTCCCTGAGGTGCATCTCGTCCTGCCCACGTCACCTGCTTCTCCCTCATTGCTCCACACAGAGGCTGGATGGCTGGAGTTGTCCCTACAGTTGCCACTCTTTCCCGGCGAATCTGTGGTAACTGCACACCAGGACCATGGAAACCATGATGTGAAGTTCAGATAAGCCATGGTGGTACACAGAAACCATCACGCAAGGCATGATCATGGTTTCTAAAGAGCAAACATACCATGTTGAATTGACACATCTGTGTTCAGATAACACAACAGACCACCATGGATTGTCATATTATGGATTATCATATTGCCAATATGTTCTGACATTTAGCTTGGTGAAAAAGGCAAGCCATGGGAGACATGGGACCTGTGCATAAAACCATGTGTGGTGTGCAGAAAGTATGTTAGAACGCAGAGTCTTATGACGGTGGCCAACTTCTGACCTTTCAGATGATGTTGTACTACCATTTCCATGAGCCCCAGCCTTCCACAACCATTGGAGATGAGAGGTAGAGGTTGCAGCCCTGCAAAATGAGACTCTGACTGCCACCAGCCACTCAACTGCCGTATATTCTGCCTGGTTTAGCGAGGAACATGGCATTCCATGTTGGGGCTTCCTTTCTGAAGGTTGGGCAAGATGCTGTTGTGCAGCCCCCTAAACTTAGACCTATGGGCCTCTTAGGGGTTGCAAGCAGAGATTGCACCAGTACTCCAGAGAAAGGGAAGAGAACACACAGGCTTCTCAGAGCTGGGTCTGACGCAGGGAAATGCTGGATGCATCGTACGATTCATCATGGCCCGCTTCTCTCTGGCATGCTACAGTGACCGCACTGACTTTGGGGAGGGGATCGTGCGACTGTGATTGAAGGACACGGCTGGCACAAAATGTTTCCCTCTGTGGCACCTGCTCTTCTGTAGGTCAAGGAGCCATCGGAAAGAGACGGCCCTGGTGGGGAGCAGGGAGCGGATGCAATGGCTGCATAGCTGTCCTCTGCGAATGCACGAGCTTATCACCGAGCAGCAGTGGCAGACGGTGCATTGGCAGATGAGATCTGCAAAGACACTTATCACACAAGTACATTCATCAGGCTTTGGCTGAAAACCACTTAGGCCATGCTCATAAAACTTACACTAGTAACCGTCGCTATCTGATTTCACTGCCATGCTCTACCTTTCCTTAACATCCATGCATACCACAAGAACGACAGAGAGGGACAGTGGTGCATTAAGGACTGTCCTGTGGGAGCACCCCAAGTGTGAGATCCAATCAAGAAAGAGAGAGTAAAGGAGCCAGGACATAAATGCACTGTAACAACAATAAGAACAAAGACAGGAAGAGAAAGGCTTGTGGGCACACAACACAGTGCCATTTCTGTTCTCCCTTGCAGGCAGGGGGTGAGCATGCCCCAGAGCTGGTCTGCTAGCCACCGATAGCAACATGCCACGGTGGCAGGCAGGACCGCCTCCTCCCAATTCTTTTAACTGGAGAGCCAGTGGGCTGAAACTGGGGCAAAGCTGCCACTGCCCCACAGAGCTGCAGCTGCTCTTTTGGCATGGAAAGCCCCTGGCAGATTCTCCGGCCTCTGGCTTCAAGGCCTGCAGTATCCAGCAACGCCCACTCAGCACCGACCCCAGCCAAACACCTGCGTTTTTCTGCTCATTCGCAAAACACAGCCATGGAGGAAAGGTGCCTGAATGTAATGCCGAGTGAAAGCGAGGACTTCAGGAACAAAACTCTTCAGAAGAGGTTCTCATTCATCGGTTTACAATGGGTGCAGGCTGAGAAACCTGCTACAGAATCCCTGCAAGTTGAAGCTGTTGTGAATGGCACTGCTGTGTGCTGTTTTTGCTTTGCATCTTCAAAATGGATCACGGCCCCACTACTGCGCATTTTAAAGAGGTCAAAGGAAAAGAGTGCAAAGGCCTGCCCTTCACACCTGACCCACTCTGTGTATATTCCGTGTGCTTTCAGCAGGCATGGTTATGAATTAAGCAGACCAGGATGCTGGGGCAGCTTAAAAGTGAATTTCTTCCTTTGTTGCTCCAGGTCCCTGAGTCTTTGTGTACCATTTTTGTGTTTCTTTAAGGCAGGACCAAGGTTTTCCCATCCCACCGTCAAGGACAAAACCAGTGCTTTTGGTGAGACACAATAGTTCCTTCATGACCCAGCTGCTGAAACATCTTTATTTTGTTTACTTATTTGTTGGCTTTACACCCTGCTTTTTGTCTTACAAAACCGCTTAGATCATTCTACTCCTCCTGCTCTCAGTCTTATCTCCACAACAACAACCCTGTGAGGGAGGCTGAGCTGAGTGTCCATGAATGGTCCAAAGTCACCCAGTTGGCTCCATGACCAAGCGAGGACTAGAATCCAGATCACCTGCCACTTAACCTCCACACCTCTTCTTTCAGACAGAGGGACAAATCCTATTTCAGAAAAATTATCCAGGTCAGACAGAGCCAAATTATTATTTTAAAAGTAGCTTAAGTATCTTACTGCCAGGAATGAAGTCAAAAGAGGCATTTCAGCCTTTAGAATGGGCTGAAAAATGCCAGAGAGATAGGCTGGGACCCCAGGTCAGAGTCTCTCAGCCCCTGCCTTCTTTCCAACTTCACTCTACACCATCTGTTGCTTCTCTGACACCCTCTTCTTTCCTCATTTGGAGTTTGTTTCCCCAGATAGTCCCAGCCAATCTGGGAACACATTTTGAGGGCCCCGACATCACAGTCAGAGGTAGCCAATTAGACTTTCCTAAGTGAGGCATCACAAATGGCAAACAAATCTAAATTAGTGTGAGGGTAATACTGCTCAGATTGATCACATAGGGGATAACCAGTTGGGTAAACATGTGCAAAGATATTGGAATAGTTATCAACATACCAGTAAATCAATCAATCAATCAATCAATCAATCAATCACCAGATGGTTGTTTGTTTAGACCATGGGGATCAGGCATGGCAGGAATCAGCACAGGCCATGTAAGGTTGCTTGACCTCATCCATTTCCCAAGGACGCCAGTTGCTGAGGGCAGCAGAAGAATGGATTATGCTCTCTCAGACTGTGATCCCTGACTGGATGGGATCCCAGAAATGGAGAATACTGCTTCTGAATGCTGCCCTGAGCAATAACCTCCCAACAAATAGAAAACGTGCATTCCATCACTTCAGCATCGCAGCATGTGATTAATCCAGAGGACTCAGAAAGCTGGGCATCCCCCAACAAATATCCAAACACAGGCCTAATAAATGTCTTTTCTTTTTCCTCTTTGTGGTTGCACTGGAGCATTGATTCCATATTCTCTGTCCATTGCCAAGCTTTATGCTCCACCAAAGCCATCAGCATTTTAGCAACAATCTGCCATCTTTCCTTCTCTGGGATCATCAACACCACGTGGAAGTCAAGAACAACATGATGTTGATTGTGCCCCAATGGATTCTTAGCAGCTCTATTCTGCTGATAATCTAATAACCTTCTCAGCTGAGATGCACTCCCATCTCTTGGCGGTCGAGAGAGGATATGTACAGTAAGTTGCTCATTATCACCCAGCAGTTGGAAGCAGATTATCAAGGCAGGGAATAAGGGGCAAATATATTTTGCCATCCAGCTCTCCCCTCCTGTGCTTCTTTACTGGGCGTGAGATTTGTGGGATGGGTTCATGAACTTACCAAATCCAGACATACTAAAACTGGACACACGCTTGAACACAGCTCGTGCTTCTGTGGGATAAACAAAGATCCATCCATTAGTACGGGGAATTTGAAAAAAGTACGAAGAAAACTGCACATTTCTAAACTGTAGAAAGATTCAGTCAATGAGTGCATAAGTAATGCATATAGAAACATGGAAACTGAGTCAGAAGGGGTCTCCTGGGCCATCTAGTCTGACCCCCGGCTCCAGCCAGCCCCGCTCACGATATGCCCACCATGTGCATGTCCAGCCTATCCTTGAACACCCGCACCGATGGGGCTTCAACCAGAGAAAAACATTATAAATATAAATTTCTCTCTGGTGAAAAATTGCAAAATAGGGACAGAGTGAGCATGGTGTTGGAAAACGGGGACTTTCTATGACCAGGCTGCAGAACTTCTTTCAACCCCCAAATTACCTGTATAATTTCACCCCAAATGGATGTTCTGCAGATCCATTGGGCTCTCTGTCCCATTTTCCACAGCCTGAATCCACCTGGGGTACAATTGCTATGGAAGGCTCTAGGGTGGGAAAGGTGATACTGGAGCCAAACAGACACAACCTGAAAATGTGCCTGTGTGTTAATGTGTGTGTCGATGAGGTTAAAAACTTCCCTTCAATACTTCCATGCATGCTATTGGTACTGCAGTACCAAGAGAGTATTTCCCAAAAATGAGGAATGTTTCACCCACTGCAAGGGAGATGCCCCAGCTAGAAAAAGCATATTCAATCAAACGAATAGACCAAGAAGTACACAGAGCCCACAGCAATTTCCAGTCTATGCACGGGGCACTTTAATATCCAAGTTTCTGAAGATAAAAAAGCATCCAAGATTCCATTTCAGTAAACCAGCAGTGTACTAAGCATAAGAAAACGAAGGGTGAGGGAACTTTTAATGGCAGGGGACGACAGGGCTTGCACCTAACTGCCACATTGACTCAATAAGCGGTAAACCATTAAAACCAAGAAAGAACTGTGGTTGAAATGTTCTGTTTCGAAATGGTCCGTCTTTATTCTATCATCCCTGGGAAATAATTGTTCCTATGCGGACTGCATTTTTTGCCTCTGAAGAGGATGGCATATGTAGTCCCGCGACCCTGGAGGGCATCGGGATGGGGAAGCCTTAAACCAAGACCTTCTCATCTTAAAAATTGGTAGGGACAAGGACTTGTGGAAGCACAGAAAAACCCGGAGCAGAGTTTTGAGCAATAACTATTGTGAGGTTGTAACATTTACCATAAGAATAGAAAACGTTTGCAGCATAGTCCATTTCTGCCTATGAAACATTAGAAGGCACAAGTCCAAAGTACTGCCAACCTCTGGCTTTTTATTATTATTATTATTATTATTATTATTATTATTATTATTATTATTATTATTACATTTCTATGCCTCCCCTTGCTGAAACCTCACTCCTGGGCAACAAAAAGAAGAAATTTATCCATCACCTGTTATGTCATCACTCAAGACTGGTGGACTGCATTTATCTTACGTCGTGGGCTGCGCTTGCCTCTGTACGATTAATCCTTATTCCTGCTGGCAGTGCCCGAGTTAAATATGCCAGAATCACACTTGCCATCTTTGCAGATGCGTCACATCAGAGGCTTAGGGTATAATCCCATTAATTATGTTGCATCGATTTTTTTCCCTAGCAAGCGATTTCGAAGGCAGACTTTCCCAAGCAGGCTGAGGCATGCAGGCAGCGACAGTTGACCAAATCAGTCCTGATGGGAGAACAGCTTTGGGGAGATGCTAATGGGGAAAACTAAACAAAGACAAGCAAAGGGAGATGCCAAGTCACGAGAGACTTTGACCCCGTGGTGAGAAGCCCAAGGAAGAATGAGCCTCTTCTGGCTCGGAGAGATATCATTACGGGAAGAGGCCGGAACGGTTTCTGACATGCCGTTTTGCGGAACATTAGAGATTAAAAACAATGTGCAGCCAAGCAAAGTCTCCGAAGCTCCGTTTAGCCCGACCGAGCGGAAGCCGCGATGTCTCCAACCCGGCACAGAAGTCGGGCTTCGGCCACTGGAGTGGCGGCCGGAGGCTGGAGCTACTTGAGGCGTCGCCAAATTGAAAGGCGGTGGAAGGTGCTGGAATCTTTAGGCGGCTCATGTGCTGTGAACACAAGGGCAACCATTGGGCGGGGGTGGGGCAGGGCGGGGCAGGGCGGGGGTGGGGCAGGAGGCGGCACAAGGCGTGAGGTAAATGGTAGGAAGGCTGAGGCCAAACGAAGGGCTCTCCAATTAACAGGAAGCAGGACTTAAGCAGAAGTTAGAAACATAGAAACAGAGGGAGTCGGAAGGGGTCTCCCGGGCCATCTAGTCTGACCCCCGGCTTCAGCCGGCTCCGCTCACGACATGCCCACCATGTGGACGCCCAGCCTATCCTCGAACACCCTCACCGGTGGGGCCTCAACGACCCCCCGTGGAAGCCCATTCCACACCCTCGGGGTCCTAACCATCAGGAAGTGCTTCCTGGCATCCAAACTGAACCTTGGCTCCCTGAGCTTGGCTCCGTTGGAGCGCGTTCTGCCTTCCTCTGCAGGGGAGAACAGGTCTCTCTCTTGGTCCACCAGCGAGGAGGTTTCTCCAACAGCTTTCCAGAAACAAGAGTCTCCTGCCATGGGTGGGGAAAGGGGCAGGGAGAGCTGGCTCGTCACAGGTGCAGCCCGGAGCTCAGTGCGTCGCTTTTGAACCCTTTTTGTGTGAGGGTACCCAAACAGAGAAAGTATCTAGGCAGGGGCAGCCGGGCCCTCAGGGCAGGACTTCATGTATTTCTTTGAAACATGTGTATCCACCCAGTTGTGCCGCGGCACCTCTGGGCACCTTGCAGCTTTGGAGCAGGACTGCATGGCCCCGTTCTGCAGAACAGCAGGCCCTTGCAAAGCAGCAGGCTATACCCCCTTTTGTGGTGAGTGAAATATGATGTCTTGCCATCCAAAGAGGGCTGTGGAAAAATACCGAACTGCACCGCTGGGGAAGGGCTTCCTGCACCCATGGATGCTCAGAGCAACACAGCAAAAAGCCTCATACCCACAAGGCGAGATGGTTAAGCCCCAGTTTCTGCTCCAAGTGGTGGCAACTGGCCAAGGTCTTGGACTAGGCGGGCTTCTCCCATCTCCTGCTATCTGATCTTCATAGGTTTTGATGCCAGGGACCAAATCAGGGACCAAAAGAGATCTTCAGCATGCAAATCCACATAGAAACAGAGTGAGTCAGAGGGGGTCTCCCGGGCCATCTAGTCTGACCCCCGGCTCCAGCCGGCTCCGCTTATGACATGCCCACCATGTCCACGTCCAGCCTGTCTTTGAACACCCTCAAGGGTTCTCCCATGTAGTAGTCCGTTCAGTTAGTGCACCTTCATCTTGGCTGCTCTGTTTTATTTTTATTTATTTATTTGTTTATTTGTTTATTTAATTTATTCTTCAATTTATATCCTGCCTTTTTCCTACAAAGGGCTCAAGGCAGCTTACATCATTCTCCTCCTCCATCTTATCCCCACAACAGCAACCCTGTGAGGTAGGTTGGGCTGAGAGTCTGTGACCGGCCCGAAGTCACCCAGTGGGCTCCATGGCCAAGCGGGGACTCGAACCCGGATCGCCTGAGTCCCAGTCCCATGCTCTTAACCACTACACCACACTGTTTTAAGCACCAGGGGCTACAATAGAAGGTGCGGCATTGTGGTTAGTGCTGGACTGGGATTGGGAGAGTAAGGTGCTGGTCCGCACTCAGTCAGAAAAGTTTCCTGGGTGACTTTGAGGCAATCAAAGGCTCTCAGCCTAACCTGCCTCATGGGGTTGTTGCATGGAAATGATGGGGTGGGGAAGGTCTATGTAAGCTACCTGGGGTTCCTTGCAAGAGGAAGAAAAGCAGGGCTTAAATGCAATATAATACATAATAATCACAATCATCATAATAGTCATTATAAGCATACGCAGTTCTCTCAAGCGTTTAGAACTTGCATTATTGCACCTGACTTCTTTTCATTGCTTTTTATGTTGCTTTCCACACTTTGTTGATAATTATCCTTTCTGATGATGTTTTATTTTATTTTAATTGTCAGGCACCTTGAATCCTGTGTAAAAAGAAAAAAGAAAAAGCCAGGATATTTCCACCCACAAAGCAAAAAAGCAATACGATGGAACCAAATGCCTAGGTCAGCAGAGTCCGGTACTTAATGGAGGCATGGATTTCTGAACTGGGTGAATTTGTAAGTACACAAACTCTGTCATCTCCTGTGAAGAGGGCTGATGTCAAGACAGGTGTGATTTTACTTCGGATTTTAATATTACGACGGAAACTGTTCAGGGTTTTTTTTTTAAATCCTCAGAGTATTTAAAAAACCTGAATGAGCTTCCCCCATCACTCTGATTTCTTGGGTTCTGCTTCATGTACTGCAACGTTCTTTCGGATCCAGCTCTTGTGGGTGTTTTCCTTCTCCGTGGCAGTTGCTCACCTGCCCGGAAGAACCAGAATAGTGTTGTGGTTAAGAGCGCAAGGCTGGGATTCGGGAGAGCTGGGTTCGAGTCCCCGCTCAGCCACAGAACCAACTGGGTGACTTTGGGCCAGTGCCAGACTCTCGGCCAAACCTACCTCACAGGTTGTTGTTGTGGGGACAAGATGGAAAGCAGCAGCAGGAGAATAGCGTAAGCCACTTTGAGTTTATCGGAAGGAAAAAGTGGAATATTAATCTAATCACTCACTAAATAAGTTTTCTTTGGGTTCTGCTGTGGGCTTTGCCTCCTGGCAGGATTTTCTTTCTCTCACAAGACTCTTGTTGTTGTGGTTGTTGTTGCAAAATTGCATACACACACTAAAAACATCAATTAATGGTGCCAAAAAGATGAATATTCATACACATCCTTGGAAATCACCTCTTCTAGATGCATACAGATAGGCCTCTCATAATAACCTCTTCCATCATTCCTCATGCACATTTGTATGAATAAACAGAAACATTCATCTATATTAAGCAGTATTTGAAATGTCAAAACCCTCAATAGTAATCCCAACATCACTAGATCTTATTAAATACAAACCATAACTTATTTCCAATTAATGAAAATAAAGAATATGATCCTGCAATTTGACACTTCAGAACATAACAAATACCATCAATTTTTCAACGTTTTGTTTCCCTCAAGCACACAGTCATAACGGGTATTTGTATAAGTTCATTTCACCATGATTGGGTTGCCCCAATTTCTTAAAAAAAGTAAAAATAAACTAGGCTGATAGTGGGGAGGCAAAATACCTACAGAGACCTTAGCAGCCACGAATTGGCGAATTTGTTGTTGTGATATGCTATCAAGTCATCCCCTACTTATGGTGACCCCATGAGTGAAAGACCTCCAAAATGTCTTGTCTATCACAACCTCTTTTAGCTCTTCTAAGTTCAGAGCTGTGGCTTCCTTCATGGAGTCAATTCACCCCCTACTTGGTCTTACTTAGAAGCAAGCAAGTTTAGAAAGCTTAGAAAAATGGTCAATAAGGGGAGACATGACTGAGGTGTGCAGAATTATACATGGTATGGAGAACGTGGGCAAGGAGGCATTTCTCTCTCTCAGGCCCATAATCCTCAAATCCAGTGGGGTTGTCCCATGAAGCTGCTTGGTGGGAGACTCAAGACAGAGGAAAGGAAGCACAGCTGAGCTTTAGAATTAACTTCAATGAGATGTACGGATGACCATTCCTGAGAACTACTAGAAAAAGGGATTTGTCAGATCCATGGAGGGGAAGGCTGCCCATGGCCACTAGACACAATGGTTATGTAGACCTGTTGCTGGGGAACATGGTCAGCAGGGTGCTGCTGGATTCATGGCCAATTGCGGCCAGCTGCCTGGCCATGGAGTGAACAGAATGCCAAACTTGGTCCAACCCGACATGGTTCTACTTCTGGGTGCCTGGGTACAATTACTTTGCTATTTCTAGCAGCTTCCCTCTCACTTCCTACATCCCATTCTCTTCCAGAAATTCTGTAGCAGGTCATCAGACAATAACAGGGCGCATCCTGTGTGCATAAAAGCTTTCGATTCCTCCTTGCAGTTCTGCCTACCCACCCAAAGGGAGAGAAAGTCCAAGGTTCCCACTGTGCATCCACCCAACTCTGAGCCCTGCTGAACATTACCATAAAAGACTTGCACCTGAGTCTGTTTTTTCCCTCTTCCTTCCCAACCCCTTTCCCTTTGTGTCATGCATTTCAGCTTGCAAGCCCGGGATACAAAACGTTATATTACAGGTTGGGGAGCTGCCCTGAGAGGCTCTTTGGCTGATGGGTGGGATCAAAATGTTTCCAATTCCCTTCCGCTCTGGACAGCAGAGCTAATGCTAGGGATTGTTGGAGCTTCAGGGCAGAACATCTGGAGACGTCCAAGTTGCTTGCTGCTGTTCTAGGTTTAAAGATCACTGTAGAGGCATGGCTGGGAGAGACACCTGCCAGAGACCCCAGTCAACCTTTGCCAGACAGCAAGACCATTCTCAGCTCTTCATTGCTCCTTGGGCAACCATCCTCCTTCTGTCTCATCCATGTAATTATTCCTGAAGTGGAATCACTCTGCAGCCACACCTGCTTTCCCTCTTCCTGGGCCTTATTCCAAGATCTCCATATGTCCTTCTGAGGGTCGAGAAGAACTTCTGCAGCCATAATGCTTACCTCATAATAGGGCTGAGTATTACAAGTCACCCCAAGTCATACCTCTGGGCAAGGAAATACAAGATCTGGTGATGTCCCAGTTTCTTAGCTTGTTGAAATGCTCCTAGTGGGATTCATTCAAAGTAAAAGTAGCACAGATGGCTCCTTAATCACTTACCTCGACCTTTACTTCCTTTGCAGTCTTTTATTTAACCTTGTCATGACCTCCTGGTTGTTCAGTTATAGACGGAGAAATGGCAGCTAAGAGACAGTCAACTATCCAAAGCTCTTGTCTAGCAAGAACTTTGCGGTTAGATGGCAGATCTGACTGATCCACCAAAATTGAAACATAAAAACATAGAAACAGAGCAAGTCAGAAGGAGCCTCCCGGGCCATCTAGTCTGACCCCCGGCTCCAGCCAGCTCCGCTCACGACATGCCCACCATGTGGACCTCCACCCTATCCTTGAACACCCTCATCGATGGGGCCTCAACGATCTCTCGTGGAAGCCCATTCCACACTCTCGGGGTCCTAACTGTCAGGAAGTGCTTCCTGGCATCTAAATGGAACCTTGGTTCCCTGAGCTTTGCTCCGTTGGAGCGTGTCCTTCCCTCCTCTCCAAGGGAGAACAGGTCTCTGCCCACCTCCGTGTGACACCCCCTCACATAGCTGTATGTCACCAACAGATCCCCTCTGAGTCTCCTCTTCTCCAGGCTGAAGAGACCCAGTTCCCTCAGTCTCGCCTCATACCCCATCCCCTGCAAACCGGCCACCAATCTTGTGGCCCTTCGCTGCACTGACTCCAACCTGGCTATATCCTTTCTATAATGAGGGGCCCAAAACTGAGCACAATACTCCAGTTGCGGGCGCACCAGAGTCATCTAGAGTGGCAGCAATACCTCTCTCAATCTAGAAGCCACACTTCTGGCTATGCAACCAAGGGTGGCGTTCGCCCTCTTGGCCACCACATCACACGGCTGGCTCATGTTCAGCCTGCAGTCAACCAGCACCCCGAGGTCCCTTTCACAAGTGCCGCTCTCCAGCCCCTTGTCACCTAACCTGTACCTATGACACCATCAAGGATCAGCATAACCCAGTCCCTGTCCAAGCCCACCTCTCTGAAGTTGGCTCATTGCTGATCCCTGGAGTCTCCCAGGCCCTACGGCTGCTTGTCCTGGCAGTTATTGCCTCTGCATCTCCAATCCAAGCAAGAATAGGAGAGTTGAAGAACAGAAGCATTGAAGAATAGAAGAACAGAAGGTCAGCAAAGGGAACAGAGCAGAAGCTGCAAAGCCTTGGTGCCACTAGCACGGCAGCCATACCTGAAATAAGCACATACTGTGCTCAACAGTGGGGGGATATCCACTGTAGGTCTTCAGGAAGATCTCCAAGCACAGGTAGGTCCACACAGGTGGACCAGCCCTTCCTTAAGCTGAAGAGAAGCTGAGTTCTAGCAAAGGACAGGTGCAGTTTTGCATGAGTGGCAAGTCACCAACCTTGATGATTTGACATGGAGGAGCAAATACACATGTATGAACCAGCCCAAGGAAAGGACATATTGGATTTGTTAACTCAGAATTTTGCCTGGTCAGAACAATTCAAGGGCACCCTTGGAGAGAACTATGTCTAAATATGCACATTTGGTTGTTTGGGGCTATTAAGCCCAAGTCTGAGTAACAAAGGAATTCATATTTGACTGATGAATGAACATCGAGTGATGATGGTCCATATGCAAATGAGTAATCATGGAGCCAGACAAAATTTCCATGTCATTTCATCTGATGATCAGTTTAGAGCCAGGTCAGCTCTAGAGCTGCCTTTGCTAAAATAAATCCGTTGCATGTCAAGGATCCATCCTTACCAAAGGGCTGTGAATGCTTCCAATAGTATGTGGTGATGATGATGATGAGGAGGAGGAGGAGGAGGGTTCCCAATCCACAAACAACATGAAACAAAAGCAGGTGGGAGCTGGAGTGGAAGGGGAATCTTTACATAATCTGGGAAAGAGCCTCTGACTTCGTGCCAACTCCCTGCGGAAAAGCCATGTTTGCCTCTCATGTTTCTTTCACGCACATACCCAAATGGAGGCTGATGGTAAATGTCACCTGTTGGCATTTTCAGCTGCAGGGGATGTGGGAGCCACTGGACCACAGCTGCACTGAGCACATGAGAGACAGCCGGTGAAGGGCCGACAAGCCTGGACATCCCTACCTGGGAAAACATGCCATTCATGCGGGGCAGCCTACTCGCAAGGAGACATCCGTAGGATTCCAGCCATGAAGTTCTTCGTTCAAATCATGCCTCTTCCACGCACTGACTAAGAGCCCCGACATGCCCTGCATGGCTGTTTCCTGATCGAATGTCCCAGGGGTGTCAATTCTGCTTACTGCTGCGACGGGTTTTCGGTATCCCTTAATGGGGATCCGTCTTTGACTTTGGTGTTGCTTGGAATGTTTCTTGAGGCCCAGTGATTTCACCTTACGCATTCCCTTTTCAAGTCTGTATATCCCTCTCCTCCATTCAAAAACCCTGCAGCGTGGCTAATGACTTCATTAAAAATCCAGTATAACTATCATAGTAATAATAATAATAAGAGGAGGAGGAGGAGAGCAGCTCTTGAGATGTCACCCTCCTCCTTCTCACCAAAATAGCAGCAAAACATTCTCAGAGAGGCAGATACGAGGAAAGGAGGCAGCAGCTCAAACTCACCCCCAGAATCTTATTTCTAAACTTGCCACCACAAACTCCGTTGTCCCCTTTCCCGAATCCTGTGTGTTACATGGGTCAGATGCTATCTGCACAAAGTGTCCATTTACTCATTGGCCGAAGAGGAAATGCATTACCCAAAAAGAGGCCAAGCAGAGCACAGATTTGCAAGAAATATACACATTCTAATTTATATGTCTAGAGGCAAATGTCAAAATCACAATTACAATTTAAATAGAAATATAAGACATTCTTAGCATGGTGGCGAGAGCAGTAGCCAGGTGACCTGGGTCAATTTAAAAGCCCCTATTATCCTGCCTTAGGGGTATTGTTTTTATGCGCTATTAAGTTACCTCCAAATTATGGCAGCCCTATGCATGAAGGCTCTCCAAATGATCCTGGGACTGCCCTGCCCCGATTTCTAGATTCAAGCCGTGCCTTCCGTAGTGGAGTCAGTCCATCTCATAGTTGGCTCATTGGGACCATTTCTCTTGGAGTGAGTTGCCCTGGGTTCGACAGCTCTTCCGGGACTAGGACCTGTGCCACCCAAGATCTTCAGCACAAACTCTCAGCAGAGGAGCCTGATGGAGGTTCCAGAGGAATGTTCCCCAAATTTACCCTCCTGGAGTTTTGCACTCGTGCCCTTGCTTTTCTGATTATTGGCCAAGCTGGCTGGTGCTGATGGGAACTGCTGCCCATCTGTAGGGTTCCAGAATGAGGATGTCAAAAGGCCTTTCTCTGGCCCTTCTCTTGCTGCCGAGGCTGCTCACTAAGCTGACCTCAGAGCCGTTTGTTCCATGAGGGTGTTTCTGACCTGCAAGTCTGGATAGCAGATGCCAGAGTCCAAATGGGACAGAAGCATCTTGTCACCATGCATGATAAGAGAGGGACGTGGGACCTGCTCTCAACTGGGTTCAGTCAACAAGGTAACCCATAAGGTAAAGGTAAAGGTTTCCCCTTGACATTAAGTCCAGTCATGCCTGAGTCTAGGGGGCGGTGCTCATATCCATTTCCTAACCGAGGGAGCCAGCGCTTGTCCGCAGACAGTCTCCATGGTCACATGGCCGGCATGACTAAACACCGAAGTGCACAAACGCTGTTACCTGCCCACCAAAGTGGTACCTTTTCATCTACTTGCATTTGCATGCTTTCGAACTGCAAGGTTGGCAGGAGCTGGGACTGCGCAACGGGAACCCACCCCATTGTGCAGATTCGAACCGGCGACCTTTCGATCAACCAGCCCAGCAGCACAGTGGTTTAAACCACTGCGCCACCTGCAGTCCCCGGGTAACACATACTCAAGCACTAAATATGGGCTGAGTGTGGATTCTTATTGAAAAGTGGGCTGGTGGTCATGGCTTCCTCTCGCGGCTGGGTTCTGACACATGATAACCCACATCAGCCATCCATTGCTCAAAAGCAACTGATACACCATCCAGGCACTAGCCTTGAATGTAGGAGGAAGGGTCGTGTGCTGTCCGAACGCAGCATTGAAGCAAACATAGGCATCTCATCTGCAGATCGTCAGGGAGCTCCCTAGTCCAGGCCTGGCTTTGTTCAACGAACCCAATATTTTTGGCCCTGACTATAGCAGCAGTAACTCGAAGACCTTGGGCAAAGAAAGGTCCCTTTCCAGCTGCTGCACCATTTGAGTGGAGCTGCCCAGAAACCCCTTCTGAGACCTTCTACTTGTGTTTTGCCACAGACCTATGGTCCTTCCTGCCTGCCCAGAAAGGGTGGGCACTGGGACTTGCAGAAAAGCGGTACCCAGGATGAGCAAGTTAAAATATGCAAGCATCGCCTGGCTCTAGTCTCATGCCATGCCCCGGGCACTGGAATGAGTGTGCAAACTGAGCGTGATTTCATGTTCCACATCACCAGCACTGCCGCCGCCATTCTGCCCCTCCCTTCTCTGTCATTCCATGACATAATGGAATCAAATTAAAGTCCCATTTACCAGCTTTATGGCCTATTATTTATAACACTTTGGCTCCAAAGTGCTGTTTTATAGAGTGCTTAAGCTGCCATCGTCTGGATAGACTTTGCCATAAATGTCTCGTAGTGCGCCGAACATAATGTCCCGATGTCGCGAAGGAAAAGGCAAAGGATTACTCTCAATTATTTCATATAGTCTGTTTTATTGTCTTATTGTAATAAACTGTCATTCCCCTACAACACTTTAAAATCAATAGTTTGCATTAAAAGTAATGAAAAGTAGTTATTAATCCCACTTAGTGCTTCTGATCTTATGCTCACCAAGACAGCCTTGGAGACTGGGAAAGGGGGTAATTATTCATTTCCGATCAATGGGAACATTTCCAAATGGTCCTGTGTGTACCACCATTATTGCTACCATGTGAGTTAATGACATTACGGAACGAGATCTTGGACTCGGGGCTGGTGGGACATGCCAGCCCGTTTGTGCTGGCTCTAGCAAAATAAAGACTTATGAAAAAATGGTTACACTGAGAACACATAGGAGACTCCCGTGACAATCGCCTCAACATCATCTCATTGCATGAGATTCCTACAAGGCAAGTAGCAAGAAGAGACGGTCAAAGGCTCCCAGCTCAGCTCGGAAAGTGCTCCGCATTTTTCTTGCAGTCTCGGATAAAACTCCTTTGAAAACTCTCCAGACATTCTAAGCCAAAGTTAGTGAGGGACAAGCAGCTAACCATTTCTTGCAAACAGATTTTGGCACTCTCTCCCTCCCTCCCAACAGCCAAAGCATTCTCGGTGGTTCCAAACAACACGTTAAAGATACCCCATATCAAAACATATAAAAGCATCGCAAAAAGTTTACAACACAACATTGAAGAACAACTCCCCGCCCTCCCCCTTGATGCCTGCTGTCTTCCTTAATGGTACATTCAAATGGTTTAGTAGACTAGCTGCAGGAGTTTACCATACAAACAATTCTTTTTTGGCTAATATATGGTTTAGGTTTTATCACTCCCTTGGTGTCCATTGACAGATTTTCAGTGGTTTTTGAATTCACTCACTGAATTGGCTCTTCTTTGTCTTCAACTGAATGCTTGTTGTTCATCAATTTATGATGCAGTGTTTTTACTTCCAGAGAGCTGGAAAATGCCAACAGAAAAGGCTTGAGGGATCCACGAGATTTCCACACCTGCCCTTATTTAGGCCTCCAGATGCTGGTGGGCCACAGCTCCCATCATCCCTGGCCATTGCCCATGCTGGCTGGAGATAATGGGAGTTAAAGTCTAGCAGGGTTACACATCCCTCTTGCCACCCCAACTAAAGAATGCTGAAAACTTTTCATGTATATGGTTCTGTGGCATGTGTGTGCTACACAGCTGGTGGCATTTCTTTTCCTGATCTTGCAATGAGACTGCTAAGCCTGAACAAGAGAGACCAAATTGCAGGGGTGTTGCAAAGAGTCCCGCCCTATTGCCCCTCATGCTCAGCACCTCAGTTGGATGTTCGGAGCTCTTCACAGCAGCGGCATGAGTCAAACCAGAGTTCTCCCAACTCCTTTATCGGTTTCACAGCCACCAAGCCGCACCAGCATCCATATTTTTCATTATTTATATGCACCACGACTGAAAAGAGTTTTAAAACCCACTGTGGACCACTGCAAGTCACATTCATTTTCCACGATCACAGCTCATGTAGCATTTAACCCCAAATGTTTCCAACAAACAAGACGATGGCGGAGTTTACTAAAACACCCCCCCTTGATCTTTAATCCCACATAGCAATTTTTTGTTTGGTGTCTCATTATTATGAAGTTGTATTACACTCCCCCTGTGGAAATCCAGCCTCTACAGAGATTGCCCCCCTCCCCACCCCCGGCATTATGAAAAAGTCTCTCTGCCTACTGGGCAGACACCACTGATATTTATCGTCCCCTGGAATTAATGTGCTGCCACATTCTTTTTCATTAGAGTGACATTGTATCAAAGACAGAGTAAATCCATCCACCCAGCTGGGATCCGATAAAACTTCAGAACATTTGATGAAACGACTTGAAAGGCAGAGACGGCTCCACTGTTTTTGCGGGGGTTCTGGCTGCCGTAGATAGCCGGGCCTGGAAAGGAGGTGCCCACCTATGCGCCGGTGCATCTCTGTCGTGATACACTGGAAGGGAAGGTTGCTAATGTGGGATTCCGAGACACTGCCCCCTCCTGGTCAAAGGAACCGAGAGGCACTGTGCAGTGTGGTAGGACTGGGGCCAGAACTTACAAGGATCAAGACAACTGGGAGCAAAGCTATGCACAGAATGTGGAGAGCCATGCAGCCGTGCAGTCCTGGGGACTTCCGGGGGCCTTAGGACCAGCCTACATAACTCCAGGACCCATGAAGGGCAAGGGAGTTCAGAAAGAGGAAACGGAGCAAAGAAACCCCTCTTCTCCCTCCTCTTGCTCTGCTGGAAAGGTACTGTACCAAAATCTGAGCATTGTGTAGCTTTTTGCGGGACACACGGCATGCAGTCCGCAGAGGGAAAAGGCATCTTCCCAGGGCTGTCTCCTGTACACAGGGCTAAGTTCGCAAGCCCCCTCTTCCTTTGCCTTCCATTTTCCTCCTCCTCCAGTTTTTTCAGCCAACACGCCAGCGTTCCGCCCAGTCGGCCACCATTAATATTCTTTGTGTACATGCGCTCTTGTCAGGCAGCTTTTTCAAAATGTCATTTCCTTCTCATTTATACAGTTTTCTTTGCCTGTGCTCCTAAGCTGTCCCTGGAGCTCCCAGAAGCCATTCCTCTATTCTTGGGTGGCACCGTTTCAATTCCGAATTGCTAGGCACCTGAGCACCTGAGAGCAGCATTAGAGGGAACAAGAAGGCCCTGTGGCAAAATTGCACTAGATTTCATGGAAAGTGCTTCTCGTCAGAGCTTCACCCAGCCAGCCCTGAGCTAGAACTGTTGGAGGCACTGCACCCCAGTGGTTCTGCTCCTACTCTGAGGCCCCAGTCCAGAAGCTGGTTCTGAGGAAGTGATTACTCTGGGCGTTGGCAGATTTGCTATGGGGTTCTATAGGGCCCTGTTCTAACACCCATGCTCTTCTATTTCCCCATGGAACTGCTGGGGGAGATGTGGGTTGAGGTGCCACCAAGATGTAGCTTGACGGTAGAATATCACCAGTAATAGACATCCGACTCCATTTCTCCTTTTGACCCAATTCTGCTTTGATGCGGAACCTGGGCACAGTCATGGGCTGCAAGAGAACTGGTCCTCTGAGCCTCCACCCCTATACAATGGAGGTACTTCTAATGGGTGGCCTGTCTGTCCAGCCAAGAGATGTTCTAGAGGGGGTCTCGCTTTATGGTGAGGACCAACTTTATGGTTTGATGTGCTCCTGGACCCAGCTTTGTCATTCGAGGCCCAGGAGGAGGAGGAGGCACCTTTCTTAGACTTCAGCTAATATACCAACTATATCCCCTCCTATACTGGGATGAAGTCATGCCAGCCACAACTGTCCATCTCCGGGGGATGCTCGGCTGCAGGACGAACATGTATGATATACAAGGCTGCCTTTGAAGCCAGTCTAGAAACATCCAAAACAGGGCAACAGGGCTACAAATAGGGCCTGGCCAACAAGATGACCAAAAGCCAGCACTTCATCACCTGCCCTGGCTTCCAGTCCATCTCTGGGTCCTATTCCAAGTGCCACTATTGACATGCAAAGCCCTAAACAAATCAGGACCAGGATATCTGAAGGCGCATCTCTTTCCACATACAGAGGTCACCCCAGTGGCCCTCGCCTGGAATCCCACACCAAAGGAAATGAGCTGAGGGGCTACTGAGAAGCGGGTCCTTCCTGCTGCAGCACCCCAGTTATGGAATGGGCTCCCCACATTATGATCTTCCCAGCACTGGCTGAATTCCTTATTTGCCCAGGAATTGTAGTCTCTTCTGCTCTGTTGTCTGAAATCCTTTGCCGCATTTTAAACCTTCCCACTCCTGCCAGGCTTAACTTTGGCAGTTCTTTCTATTTTAGTGTTTTGGTGGTTGCAAACCTCCCAGAAAGCTGCAGCTATTGGGCAGTATATTCATGCAACCAACCAACCAACCAACCAACCAACCAACCAACCAACCAACCAGGGGTGATTCTCCCATCCCCATAGCAGATGCATGCCAGCCCCCAAACTCAAGAGGCTTACAAACAGAAGCAAAATCATGGTTCTTCCAGGGCCTTGGGAATCCCGGCTCCAGTCCTGGGAGGCAAATCATGGCAACCTAAACCTAGTCTAACATAAGTTGTATGCAAACTACTTCCATCCCCACCCTTGAGTTTGCCATTTGTTTCTGAATGCCATTAGATATTCCATGGCTAATCTTCAGTGGGGTACTTGGGTTTCCTCTTTGGCCACAATTCCACCCGCCCTCGGCACGTGAGTTTGCTAGTGGAAAGAGTGATGCCTGCAACTTGACTAAGCCACCTCCTGCCTTTTGGAGGTTGTGGTGGACCTCAAATATGAATCATCCCATCAATTAACCCCTCAGTCACCGACATAGGCCCATAGCCAGTATGTGTGCAGGTTCTGACTCTCACAGCCATAAAGTGCTGCATCGTGCAATGATTTTCTCCTCCCCAAGGCATCTTTCTTCTGGTCATTTCAAGACACAAGTTTACCCACAGATGGACCTCTTGCAAACAAATTCTTAGTGTGTTCCAAGGGTCGCCTGACGTGGTGTTTGGAACACTTTCTTTCCAGAACTTGGCAAGCACCTTTCCATGGTTTCAGAGCCCTGCAAAGCTGTAGCGGCTAGACCAAGGGGAAAGAATCGATCTTGTCCCAGAGGCATGCAGCATCTGGAAGCCAGACCACACTAATTTGGGTGCATAAAGTATAGATTCAGCAGTGAACGTTTCAGGCAACCTGCTGGCTGGGCGACCTCAGCAGAGACAGGAATAGAATCCAGATCAATAGACATTTTCTCTTATCCTCAAGGCTGAGGGACTGAGAAGCAGCTAAGTGGGTCAGAGCGAGTGCTGAGTGAGTGCGCAAAGCAGAGGGGCCTGGGCTTGACAGGAGAAGACAACGCTCTTCTGGATCTCCGCCTGTCTCCTGGTTGCCTGTAAAGCAGATTTCTCAAAGATGCTGGGAGGGCTGTCATCATCCCTTGCATTCTACCCCACTGCTCTCCAGCTGCGCAGAACCCAGGGCAGCTTGCTAAGTCCTCTCTCCATTTTCTCCTCACAAGAATCACCTTAACTCCAGCTCCAACCCACTTCCTCTACCAGGTAATTTAGGAAAGAGAGGAAACTACTCTCCACAGGGAGTTGAGAAAGGCACCAGGGCTGTGGGTCCTCCTGCTTTTACCCCTTTTTGTGCTCCCTCAAAGTTTCATAATGCCCCTGCCTGTTGCCTCTAACAAATGGGGGTGGGGGGCATTTCAGCTCAGTCCTTTACTCCATGCAAACACATCACCAAGACATGGGGCAGTTCAATACATGGGGCATCACGATTACATACCCCACATTTTCACCAATCAATGGGGCATCACCAATACATACCCCGCATTTTCACCAATAAATGGGGCATCACCAATACATACCCCACATTTTCACCAATAAATGGGGCATCACCAATTCAAACCCCACATTTTCACCAATAAATGGGGCATCACCAATGCATACCCCACATTTTCACCAATAAATGGGGCATCACCAATGCATACCCCACATTTTCATCAATCAATGGGGCATCACCAATTCAAACCCCACATTTTCACCAATAAATGGGGCATCACCAATACATACCCCACATTTTCACCAATAAATGGGGCATCACCAATACATACTCCACAAATTCAGTTCTGTTTAAGTAGGGGAGGGACAGACTCCAGGGGTCCAGAATTCATGTGTGAATTCAGCTCACCCTCAGGATTTGCTGCAAAGCTGAAAATTTCAAAGGCTGAAACGGCAGGATGGATTCCACCATCCTTTGCTTTGTTTTAGTATAGTGGATCAGAGCGGGTGCCCAAAGAGGAAGTGGTGAAAATGGGAAGGTGCTGCCATCTCCCCTTTCTCTGCCCAGACCACTCCTTGTCTGAATAAAGCAGAGAATTAGCCAGGGATTTTCCAGCTGCAGCCAAGATGTATTTCATTCCTGCCACTGTCCATACGTCAGGTTTGATTTTAATTTCAGATAATGTCGCAACCCGATTAAAGGGCTATCATTTGCAGAGAAAAGCCATCCGTTCCTCACCGTTCCAGTGAGCTGTTGGAACAGCCCATGTCTCTTTCCCATGCATGAACACTTGACTACTAAAACTGCTTAAGGTCTGGTCATTTCACCGACATCCTGGCAACAAAGAATACAGCATCCCTCCACAATCCTCACACTCATCGAGGAATTAATTCTGGCTTGGGTACAGGCAGAGAACTTGCCGCTTCGTGCCGGGTGCCATTCTTTCTTCTTTTTTAAAAGATTTCTATCTTGCCTCTAGCCAAAACTTCCTAGCCAGCTCATAACCCAAAATTGAAACTTGATGAATGATACTCCATGGAAGTCATTCGATATTTGAGCACCACAGTCAGTAAAGGGGCAGTAAAAGAAGCCACAAGAATGCAACTAACCAACCATTTGATTGGACGTGCAGAACCTCAGGCAAAGGCCCAAATGCAGTCTGACCCTCCAGGTTTTTGCAGAAGATCAAACCCTTCCTTCTGCCTCCTTGATTATTTTTGGTGGTTTCTTGGCTCTCCAGCATCACAGTTCCAAAGGAGTGAAGTGATTCACCTTAAGCTGTAGTTACTGGCAGTAAGAACTTTCAGCTAAAATTTGCTGAGTAATTGGCCTCACTCTTTTTTTTTTCATTTTTGGTCTCCCCATTACTAGAATAGGCCCCCTCCCCCTGAATGTCCCACTCCGATGGCTACCCAGTTTCTTTTTGAATGTCTCCAGTGTGGGAGAGCCCACCACCTCTCCAGGCAACTGGGTCCACCGTTGTATTGTTCTGACTGCGAGGAAGCTTTTCCTCGCACCTTGCCTGATATGGGATTTTCAAATTGAGCTGATTATTCTGTGTCATACCCTCTGGCATCAGCAAGGAGAGAGCTTGACCTTCCTCTTTGCGTCAGCCTTTGAGGTCCGTATAGAGGGATACCCTGTCCCCCCTCAGTCTCCTCTTCTCAAGGCTGAACATGCCCGGTTCTCTCAGACTCTCCTCACAGGGCAGTGTCTCCAAACCCTGGATCAGTTCTGTTACCCTCCTCTGGACCCAAGTACCTCCTCACTTGATCTTAACAGATGGGTAGGGACATCATTATAAATACATATTTATTGTCTACCCCCTTCTAAAACCCCTTTATCACACTGTAAACTTTGTGAAGTACATTTCATAGAGGAATGCACATTCCTAGCTGCATCTTTAGTCATGGGGGAAGATTGAGCTAAGAACTTCATTGCAAAATTCACTGTGGAAACAAAGCCCCCAGCAGAAAAAGCAATGCTTCCCATCCCTAGGGCAAAACCGTCTGCAGCATCAGCCACATCAACACTCACTTCCGGCTTATAACCCGACCTAAGTTGGGTTGCTATAGCATGTCCCCATACAAAGGTATATAATTCAGAAATGGATCCCCAATGAGTACCGAGCCTGGTACGGTTGCAGACTAATATCCTTCATTGCTGGGAATAAGTGTTGCAACATTTCCTTCCCAGCCCCACCTGTAAGTGCCGTCCTTTGCCCCTGAGCTATAGCTCTTCATATTCCTTTTCACTCAACCCCTAAACGGCAGCCTTGCCTTCATTCTCTTCCCTCCCAGTGGCTATGGGAGGGTGGGGGGAGGAGAAGGAACGCGGCACCGCTAAATTGAAATGGCGACAGCAAGACGGTCTGAAGCACAGTTCACTTCCAGAGCCAACCCAGCCAATAACAGGATGACTCCAAACAGAACATAATGAGTAATTCACGTCATTAAGCAATCCTAATTACTGTAGAGAGGAGAGTTGAAATGGGTTTTGGAATAGGTTCCATTGCTCTATTCTGCTGTAGATTTGGTGAGGTCATGAAAAATGGGATGTCCGTGTTCGAGGAGCAAATCGGTCAATTTCCAGAACATCCCCCGGATGTGTGTTTTTAACCAAAAAGCTTACTAAAAGTGAGTTATTATCACCTCCACTGTCACCTGATTAAAGCAATCCTGTTCCAGTGGCACCTGAGTTTTAATGGATTGATGAATGTTGCACACATTTCCATATGAATTGCAACACATGTTCCATTTTTAGGGAATGCCAGGTATCTCATTTACTTCCCTTTTCAGCTCCAAGCCTGTGCTCACTTCCCTCCCAAAGCAGTTTTCCGAATGATAAGAACACACGGTAGGGGTGGAGATCAATATAACGCAACAGAGGAAAAGCGTTCTTTAAAAAAGTAAAAATAAAAACCCTAGATAAAACCATCCATCCTGTGCAGCTTCCTAAAACCCCTGAGTGAGGACGAAGTCTCTATTGATTGCTGAGGACATCCTAGGCACCACCTAGGAGTGATTTCCAGAGATGTAAGGCATGTTCTGAGTTGTTGCCTGCCACCCATGGATTCTGCAAGTCATCACTTTTTAAAACAATTACTAAAAGGACTCATCCATGGCCTCCCAATCCAGTCTGGGAGGCCCTAGGATTTTTCGGAATTGCAAGACCAAGCTTCTCAGAACTTGGTGCTCACACTCTGGAGGCCACACCCCTGCTCCCTCTCCTCCCAGCCAGCACTGCCCTCCAGGGCTCGGATGGGGAAAAGGGATCGCCCTGGGCCACAGGGAAAGGAAGAGGCTGAGGCTGTGGAGGCGCACTGCTTCCAATCTGCTCCCTAGCCTACTCCGCTCTATGTCCCGGTCGCTAAATCGAGGTGGCTGAAAATAGACAGACTGCAGGGTGCAAGGCACAGCAGGGGTCGCAGTGGCACCCACCACATCTCACACCCAGCAACGGATGCTCAGAGGCTAAGATGAGCAATGGCTGTGGGAATAGGGCTGGGATGGACACTCTCAGAACCCATCCCTTTCTAGCCCGGTCCGGCAAAATGAGCCAAGCCAAGAGGGAGTCTGGAAACCCTTGCGGGCCCCGGTGGCACAACTGGCAACTTTCCCCACCAAGAGCAGCTGCAGGGTGCAGAAGGGGGCACCGCAGGTGGGCAGGCCAGGTGCCCTTCCCTCCAGCAAACTTCTCCCCATTTGTGGCTGCTGGAGGTGGAAGTGACAAGAGCAGGAAAGGGGCACTGCAAGCTGCCATTCCTAACCACCAGCCCTCCTCCTTGCTCTCTGCTGCCACCAGCCATGGCAGCCATGGGAAGAGGTGCCGTTTGCACAGCCTGTGGGGCTTGGCTCCTAGTGAGAACCCTCAATCACTGGGTCTTCCCACCAGGAACCCAGACTCAGAGCAACTGACCAGAGCCCATGGAGCCAAGGCCAGGGAACCTGAGAGATTCCCACTCCCAGGCAGATTCCTCACACCTCTCTGTGGGGCAGCACTGGGAACGTGTCCTAAAACATCAGAATCAGTTGCCCAGTAAGTCAAGGACATCTTTCCAATCCATCCAAATGTTTCCATTTGGGTCCTTAGAAGAATGGTCCCTAACCCCATGAGCTGTTCCGCAGGGGAACAGGCTGGGAAAATGGCCTCCTCCAAGATTCCTTCCAAATCTAGAATCGTGTTCTTATGAAAGCATCTTCAGTTTAGTTGATGGGCTTTTTTGCACGGGACGTTTATCATGCAGCAGTCACGCCCTCCTTACGGGTTGTTTCTGCTCTAAAATTGCAGTTTGGGTGCAATTTTTAGAGCGAGGAAGTGCAGTATCGAACTGAAGAAAAATGAAACACCCACTCCTGCCAGGTGTGCTTGTGTTATTCCCCTTTAGCACAGTGCCTCCTAGAGTTGATGCAGGGGAAAAGCAGGAAGGGACCCACCCAGGTACTTGCAATCTAAGATTTGCAATGGGGAAACTGAGAAAGATGGGGGGAATGGAGGCAGAGGGACCAAGGAAGGAACGTGCCATTCGCTTACCTGTGTGTAGACTCAGCTAGTTGGGCATGGGAACTAGGGATTGTGCATCCCAAGCAGGTTCTCCTCCTGGATACACCTGCCCAGACCCTAAGGTCTGTGAGCGGAGCCGGCTGGTGCCAGAGGTCAGACTAGATGGCCCGGGAGACCGCTTCTGACTCGCTCTGTTTTCTGTGTTTCTATGTCTTCTACAGAGGTCCTTCTGCAGGAGCCACTTTTAAAGGAAGTAAAGGAAGTGTCCACAGAGGGAGGGCCTTCTCAGTTGTGGCACCCCCACTCTGGAACCAGCTCCCCAGACAGTTGTGCCTAGCACCAATCATATACATTCTGGAGCTAGGTTAAAACCTGTTTATTTTCCTGTTATTTTAACTATGAACAATGATAATTTGATTTTACATTGTTTTTTATGTCTAGCGTCTTTGGTACATTGTGGATTAGCTGTTAATTTATTGCCATGCATTTTATCATTTATCTTCAACAATTGTTTATATTTGAATTTTGTCAGCTGTGTAGAACTCCTATTGACATCAAAATTATCTGTTGATAGAAACATAGAAACTGAGTGAGTCAGAAGGGGCCTCAAAACATAGAAACTGAGTGAGTCAGAAGGGGTCTCCTGGGCCATCTAGTCTGACCCCCGGCTCCAGCCAGCTCTGCTCACGACATGCCCACCATGTGCATGTCCAGCTTATCCTTGAACATCCTCACCAATGCTTCAGCCACCCCCCGTGGAAGCCCATTCCACACCCTGGGGGTCCTGACTGTCAGCAAGTGCTTCCTGGTATCTAAATGGAGCCTTGGCTCCCTGACCTTGGTTCCATTCTAGCACATCTTGCCTTCCTCTGCAGGGGAGATATTATGTATTTTTTTAAATTTGGCTTAAATTAAAGCACAGCATTGTGAGTGCATGGCATTCTGAGAGCCTTTTCTTGCAAACAGATGGCACAGAAAAGCTAAAATGAAATAAAACAAAACGAGATTGCAAAGGACCTTCCCCAAACCAGACACCAGCTCAGGGGATCACAGCTGGCTCCTTCCACCACCACCGTCCCTCAAGAGCCAAGCCACCAATGCTGTTGTGGCCCCCACCTCCTTCCCTTCCGGGGCATCCTCCTCCTGTTGGTGTGCAAGCCACGAAGTAGTGAGCTCACAGTTCAAGCTGGCCTTCATTTCCAGCCCAGAGAACAATAACCTTGGGCGACGGATGACCTTGAGGGATCGCAATATCGCCAGTCATCCTCCCCCAAGCTCCTCCGTCCCAGTGCCCCCGTGCGCATTCGCTGGGCTGAGTGCAGACCCTGGGAATACCAGGGACAAACAGCTCATTACGAGGCACACAGAAAATGGGCACGATTTGTAGAAAAGCAGGGAATAGCAGCACGATGACTCGACAAGACCGCCAATTTCTTTCTCTCTCCCTGCTGCTTTTTTTTTTTGGGGGGGGGCACATTTCTTGAAGATTTAAAAGGTCACCAGGAGCTAATGAACCTCAGATAGCAAAGCATGTCTCCCGTTTTGTTTGTCATTTTGAGTTTTTCTGGTTGATTGGGAAGCAGCCTGGCAGGAAGGTACGAAATAACAAGCACGGGCGAGTGAGTGAGGTCATGTTCCGTTCCCTGGAAAGTGCTGAATTGACTGGGGGGAAGGGATGGTTTGTCCATAGCATTAAATGGAGCAGGGAGGAGAAAGAGCCGAGCCCAAGAAATGGAGGTGTTTTTTCCCCTGCTACTGCTGAGAGTTCCTCTTTCCCCCCTCCTAATTTCTGCAGTGTTCCACTTTCCCCCCCCCCTTCCTTCAGAAAATTGGTCTTTTTTTCAGGGAGAGAACTTGCTGGCTTTGTCACTTGAACAAAAGTGAATGCTATTAGGTCAGTCAGGGCTGTTTCATTTGCTTGTTGTACTATCTATTCATTACACAGTGAAGGATTTCAATGTGGGCAACCCATATCCAAAGCGTCACCTATAAACACATATAAACTCTCTCTCTCTCTCTCTCTCTCTCTCTCTCTCTCTCTCTCTCTCTCTCACACACACACACACACACACACACACACACACACACACAGTGAGAGAGAGAGAGAGAGAGAGAGAGAGAGAGAGAGAGAGAACTAGATAAACTGGACTCTAGGGACAGGTGTTGGTTGAACTTTTGAACAATGAAAGCTGGAGGGGTGGTGGGCTCTCCCCAGCTGAAAGTCTTGAAAAAGAGGCTGGACAGTCAACTGTTTGGGGAAGAATGATTGTGTCAAGCTGGGGATTGGAGCAGAGGGCTTGCCAACCCCCCTCCAAATCTTGGGGCCTGTGAAGTGCCCAGAAGGAACCTTGCAAGATCTGCCCCTGGGTTCCATCTAGCCCGACATGCCTGGATGCCCCCAGATGGTTCGCCCAAGAGTGCACATTCTGTCTGACCACTTGCTGTGCCAGCGCTGATAGAAGCCATTGCTTAAAACATCTGGAGGGGCCCAGCTCAGTCAAGATTGCTCTAAAACAGTTCTGGGGTCTCATGGACTGGCCTAGCTTGATAGAACATCTGGTGCAGGATTCCCAGGGAGGTTGGCACGAGATGCAATGCCTTGCTTTGCTTTGTGTTCTCATGTGCGCTTTGGTTTTTGTTTTTCCTTTTTCTTGTAAGCCGTCCTGAGATGCTTGTAGTGGACAACCTATAAAAGCTTTTAATAAAATAAAAATAAATAGATCTGATATGCTAAGGGCAGAAAGAGTTTCCTGATGACACAATGGGACAGAAATGTGTTCTTTTTGCATGTCTCACAGGAAGCTGCTTATACTGGGTGAGCCCGCTGGTCCACCCAGTTCAGCATTGCTTACAGGAACTATCAGCCCTTGAGGGATACTGGAAGGATGCTTCCCTAGCCCTACCTGGGGAGACCAGGAATCCAACTGTGGGCCTTCTGCCTGCCCTTTACCATGAAGCTAGCGCCCCTCCCCTGAGTGAAGACATGCCTGATTTGGCACTATCAAACCAATATGCAAACCCAACCTCTGCTAGCCTCCAAAACGCTCCCTGTTCTGAATATTGCAACAGAGTTCTCAAGAAAGGCAAGCAGCAGTGCACAGATTTATGAAAATAATGTTGAGAAGTGCAGTCTATTAAGGAAATTGCATGCAAAAATGATGCCTCTATTGGGCAGCCCTGAGTACAATCACTGGTATGAATGCCCAAGTGAACATTGTGCAAAAAATCCTCCCAGTCTCATCCAAAGAAAATGCAACCCAGTCATGTCATCCCTGGGTGTTCCTACCCACTTGAAAGAAATGGGGAACATACAGAGATACATGTTACATATATATTTATTCAGGAGACTAGGACTAATCTATAAGGAACTGAATTCACTCTGAGATAATATTCATAAATATATGCTGGCAGCAACAATGTTCAAATACTTTTTATTGCCTTGGATGAAAACTATGAAGGAAAAAATACATTTCTTCTCCCTTTGTAACTTGAAATCTTTCTGAATTTCTTGCTTACCTCACTGTTGTGAAAGCTATGTTCTCATGAGTTCCAGCTGCAAAACTGCAAAACAAACATCTCTCGCAGATCAGGTCTGGCAAAGCATTTCTTGACAAACGTTGAGTGAGCCAGGCTGTAACAAGCAGTTCAAGCATTGCATCTTTTAATTACCTTGCTGCAGAAGTGACTCTGATTTCATCTAGCAAGCCCAGCTGTTGCAAAGCTTGCCTTAATAGCCAGCAGGTGGATTGTATTTCTGGGAAAGGAAAGGAAGGTGAAACTGACCAGAACAATACAAAGTCTGGAGACCAAGCTGAATGCTGGAAATGGTTAGGTATGGATTCTTCCTATAAAATAAGAATTTCAGTTAGGTTGCAAGCCCATTTATTCAGAAGGAAGTCCCACTGAATTCAATAGAACTTGCTTACCAATTTTATATAAGTTTCAGAGTGCCATGTTTCTCTTTTGGATATGAAACTGTAGCAAACACTCTTCCCCTCTCTGTTGCAATAATAACACACCAGTTCTGAACAACAGGCAATAGAAGACTCGTTGGTTTTCCAGCAGGGAAAGCCCCTTAGAATTTAACTGCTTAAATTTTTTTATGCCTAGGATATGCCTCACATACATGTGGTAATATGGCATGGGGGTGAGAAAGGGACACCCCTCCAAAAGCAGGACCCACCATTGTAAGCCTCAGAAAGATCCACATGATTTTCTTTTTGAAAAGTTGCACATTTTTTAAAATAAAGCAGAAGGAGGATGGGATGGTTTGCAAGAGGTCTCATTTTTACTGTTTGACCCATCCTGCCACCTACTGATATAAGCCACAAACTAGCTTGGGTTGACTCACAGGAAGATTCCTCTAGTAACTCAAATGCTTCATACAGGAATTTGAGAGAGAAGGGATTTGGGTATGAAGGACCCAGGAAAAAGTTGGCTGCATGGAGGGGAGGTTGTAGAAGAGCCCTGTGAATGACACTGCATGACTTTGCCACTGATCCCTGGCTTTGCTGAGCTGGCGCAGACTCGAGAGAGCCTTATGCTTGCAGAAGTTATGAGCACTGAGTATTAATTTTGTGCCAAGCACAAGTGCCTCTGAAGCTTGTCTCCCTGCACCTGGGAATGAGCGTTGGTTTGTTCTATGGGCCCTGATGACTGGAGTGCTGAGTTGTTTGCTCCCTTGTTTTCTGGGAGCAAAGGGGCCAGATCCAGCTGTTGCTGCCCCCGGATCTCACGTCTCACTCGCTCCTGCTGCTGCCTGAGCACGAGAACTGCCACAAAATCCTGCAGCTTGCAGTTCTTGAGAGAACAGACTGTGTACAGATTCCGTCTGTCATTCCAGGCACCCGAGACTTTCCTTCATGACCTTTTTCTTCCTCCAGAGTGCTCGCATCCAAGAGCATGAGCACCTGTTAAACTCCATCCACCATGGATTTGGCCATGAATGACACAATAATCCCTGCAACCTTCTCACTTGCTCTCACTCACCTGGAAATGGACTGATTTGTCCTTTTCTCACTTCCCAATCTTAAATTTGATGGCTCATCGAGAGCATGGAGAATTGTGGGTTCTACAAAAAGTGCGCATGAAAATCCATACTCAGTTTTATGCAAATCTCTCCAGAGGTGTACATTTTGATACACACTTTGGGGTTAACAGACACGTTCCTTGCCAGCATGTTTCTGTTGTGAGGATACAAATGAGGATTTGTATCTCACCATTTTTCTTCTTGCAAGGAGCACAAGGCGGCTAACCTAAGCTGTCTCCTTCCCTTTGATCCTCACAGCAACCCTGTGAGATCGGTTAGGCTGAACTTCATGGCTGCATGAGGACTAGAACCTCATCTCCCAAGTCCCAGTCTGACACTCTAACCACTATACCAGACAGTCTCTGTATATATAGCATTTAATGTCATTTTCACCCCTATATGCATTGCCGCATGTTCTTTTCACAAATATACCCATTTCTGAAACTTTTTGATTGGGCAACTCAGAGAAGCATGAACAACAGAGAACGGCAGATTAAACATCTGTCTGTGTAGTAGTTCAAAAGTACAAAGCCAAGTTCCCATTAAATTACACCCCAAATACTTTTCTCCCCGTGCCTGCTCAGGCTGGGCTAGCATCTCAGACTGGAAATGCTCCTTATTCAGCTCTATCGTAGCTTCTGAGTAGCTCCGGAAAATCCTGCAAGATCGTATAGACCCCAGCTGTCTTGTATACATGCAGGAAAATAACTTTGCACCTCGATATCTCCCCCAGCAGCCCCAGCCAGGAGGCAACTGGGTAACGCGTGCGGATGCGTCCCTCGACCCCCATTTGCCAGCTCCAGCACAGAACTTGGTTATAATTTCCTCCTGGATGGCTGCCACTTTCAGTAAGGAAGGGTCTGTCTTTATAACCAGCGCTGATTGCGAAGAGTGCAGCGCGGTACAGAAAGGATTCAGAACACAATTGCAACCGCAAGGGGCGATTTAGGTAGATGGAATGCAATTACCCAAATTATAATATAGCCAGGGCATAAATCTTTTAGCAGTAATAACAACACTTAGCACAACCGTGCAGCTTTGTGTGGTTCCCAAGCACAGGCTGTGATGCATATGTCAGGTGGGGGAGGAGAAATAATTTTCAGGCGCTGAAAATTATTAACCACCAAGAAAGCCATTCTAGCAGTGAGCTCCTCAAGTTCTAATTTGCCACAGTGGTCTGAGAATCTGTGCTCAGATGTCCCCTGTGTTGGCCACAAACCCACCAACTTTCTGGGAGAAGGAAAGCGCGACCTGTGTTTTGTTTGTTTGTTTGTTTGTTTTGTTTCAGTAGATTTCTCGCCTGCCCCATTAGCTCCCTGTGTTTGCTTTCCATGTATCCTTTGGAGCTCAGTTTCTCAGCTGGGCCTCACTGGAGGACTTGCGTTCTGCCTTGACATCCTACCTTTCTCCACTTCTGGGCTCAGTGGAGGTGGAAGCAATGGATGGCCATTTCTGCCCAATCCTGGAAGCTCCTCCGCGGCATCACCTTCATCAACAGATGCCTGAAGGTTGCTCTCAGCCCATGGCCCACCAAGACTAGCTTATCAGCAGAGCAAGGCAAGAAGCTTTTCCCTTTCAGTGGGGCCTTTTCCCAGGCAAGGATAGTCTTTCTTTCTTGGTGTCGATGTTGCACTCAGACATAAGCGGGACCTGGGCAGGGTGCTCACCAATGGCCCACCCACCATGTCACCCTAATTTCCCTCCTTCCCATCTTCTTTTTGACCATCCCCATCACCATATTTCTATACCACCTCTAGCCAAAGCTCTCTGGATGGTTCACAGCGTTTAAGTCACCCATCCAGATCTCAACCAAGCGCGGCCCTGCTTAGCCTAGGTAGAATCAGGCATTTCAGGCTCTATGGGAGCTTCACAGTGCCTTTCCATCACTGTCTTCTTCTCTAGACTCAGGACACCCTTATCTGCTCTTCTCTGGACCTTTTCCACAGCACATCCCCCTCCGCACCCGCATTGTACAGGCACGCTCAGAAACTTGCCGGGCATTAATAGGAGGACCTCCCTCCCTCCCTCCCTCCCTCTTGTTCTTCTTCTTCTTCTAAATATGGATTCCCAAGCTAGGTCAGCATGTTGCAAAGTGAAGCACAGATCAGGACTAGAGCTGGTTTCACACCTTGGAAAAGGGTTGTCATACAGAGGAGGGCCAGGATCTCGTCTCAGTCGCCCCATGGCTCAGGGCACAGAATGACAGGCTCAGGTTCCAGGAAGCCAGGTTCTGGCTGAACATCAGGAAGAACTTCCTAAGCGTTAGGTGTTCCTGGCTGTTGGAGCCATCTGGCAATGGAACCCGCACCCTAGGGAGGTGGTGGGCTCTTCCGCACTGGAGGCATTCAAGATGCACCTGGGCAGTCTTATGAGAGGAATGATCCTGCACTGAACAAAAGGTTGGACCCGATGGGCCTCTGCCCAACTCTATACTTTGGTGACTCTATGAAGCAGCCCTGCATGGTTTCCAGCATGCTGCATTTTGCCTTGGTATGCCTGACAGATGATCATGTGGTTTCTATGCTTGTGTAGTTTCCACCCTCCTCACTTAGTCCTCCCACTCATGGCATGTATCCCATCAGCCACCACTCCTGAAATTCAATCCCTGTAGCTTCAGCCACTCTTGCTAGGGCACTCTGTGGTAGCCACATACCAGGACTGTGGGAACAGTAAGGCCAGCTTTGGATGCTCAGAGGAACCATGGTGAAGCGCAGAAACCATTGAAAAGACCGTTGTTCCGTATCATGGCTTATGAAAACTGGACATACCATGCTGAAACACCACAATGGGCTTCAGACAATGCAACAGACCATCCTGCACGAAAACCACCCCGGCTTGTTGCATGGTGTGAACCTTCCCGAGGTATCACCATCTTTATTTCCCAAGGGTGTTGCATCACCAACTTCCGCTCCAGCTGCCCTCAGCCCTGGCCAAATCACGCTTGGAGCAGATGCCAAGAGGTTTGCCACCAACGGCATTTCTGGCATTTTGTTTCCCCTTCATTCAGCCCAAAGTCTATCCCTAACAGTCTGGGATAGACTTCCTTGTGCAGTCTGGGAATTGTATTCATTGCGATCCAAAGCTTCTGAAGGACGCCAAGTAGGGGCAGGCTGATGCGGCGCCATATATTTAAGGTGTTTCCTCGTGGCTTCCAATTTCAGTGATTAATAAATGTTGGCCTTGATGCCCTTTTGACTCTGTAGGTCAGGCAGTTTTTTCATGCAAATCAGAAGATGCAGTCATTTCTTGTTAATACAAAAACTACAGGGGCATTAAGCAGCCCGCCTGTTCAGAAATTAACTGGAATAAGTGACACAGTAAAGGTGACATCACTCACCCATCACTAACCCCAAAATAGTGGTGCCACTTCTCTTTCGGGATCACTTTCACAACGTTTTACAAGATGATTATTCAGAGAAGCACGACCTTCTGCCAAATTCATGTAAAGCCAGAGGGAAGCCAATCTTTAATCCTGGAAATAAATCCCGTCTTTAAATGCCATAGCTTCTAGACTTGGATTGAGACTTATTCACATTTAGAATTGACCAAAACAAATCAATAGGACAAACTAAGCCCAGTTAGTCTAAGTCCCATGGATTTCAATGGGGGTTCTCTAAGATGACTAGGTATGGATCCAAACTCTGATTTGCATGCATAACTGGATCTTTCTTTGGGATTTGCAAAAGTTGGAGTAATATGGTAGTAGTGGTATTGTGCGACTGGTAGTATGTTGTGGTTACTGCCCTCAGTCACTCTTGCAGGTGTACCACAAGCATGCGCTGTCCGTGCTGATTGCGCCTGATGACCACTCCAGATGCAAAAGAAGGCAGGGATGCTTGAGGAGGCTCAGGGCAGATGGCAAGCTGGGCTTCCACCAAGGGCAGGTGCTTAAGCTGAGGTCAAGCCTTGTGGACTTGTTTCTCCTTTCCTATTCACACTGCCTTCCACAAGACCATCTCAGATCCAGATCTGGCTCCGAGGACCCAGCAAAGCACAGAATTATTTTCAGACTCAGTAACATGACACCAAACAGAGCTATACCTATATTGTGAGCCTCCCCGAGGCTTTGGCGAATGGGGCGGCATAGAAGCCTCCTAAATAAATAAATAAATAATAATAAAATAAAATAAAATAAATATTGGACTGTCTTTTACCCCAGTGTTTGCTGCCACTAAGCTGCAGTTGTCCCAAGTGACAACGCCTATAGCATTGCAATAAGAGCAAGTCCATTTCTTTGCACAGGAGTCTGTGTTTGCAGATACAGAAGGAAAATATTCTTTCAGCACCAGTGGGTACGGCAACAAGTGGGTTAAACCAATAGTGATAAAGAGAACTAGAGCTGTCCAAGCGGACAAGCACAGCAGGCAGGCAGAAAAGTATTCAAGGAAATTAAAGCGGATGCTGGAAAAAGAAAAAGGGGAAAGGCTAGTGGAGAGGTAACTTAGACAAGAAGGAAGCCAATTTGGATTACGGGAGAGAAGAGGATACTCACCCTCCCCATCACCAAAAAAAACCCCTTTATAGATGCATCTGTTAAAAATATAGAATTTGCGTACACGGCACAAGCTTCATTCGAAATTCTTATACTTAATTTCATGAACCTGTTCAGGGAGAGTTTGTTACAAGGTGTGAGTCACAAAACAGAACAGTACCCAGAAATACAGGTGCGAAGAACCTGGCCACCCACATTCACAACTTATGTGTCCTCTCCTTCACGGTCGTTCCACGTGCAAAGCAGCCTTTAGTGGCCCTGGTGCATTTCCCTCAACTGCTCATAATGCCATGGGCAAAACAGTGGTGCATAGCCTTCATTTGTTTGTATGGTCATTTGCTTAAAAGCTGCCTGTCAGCAGGTTGCTCTCCAGGCAGCCATGACACTATAAAACCAACAAAGAGCATTAATAGAACAATGCAATTCAAATATCATAATAAATCCGAAAACAAAACCCCAATAAAATCATTAAATAAAGACAAAACCTACCTCAGTATATATTTATATATATAACATAAATAGTCTAGATGGTGCCAAAGGAAAGTTTTTGCCAGGTGCCGGTAACTCCGTAAAGTAGGCCTCTGGTGAATCTTTGGCAGTAGACTGTTCTGATACATATGCATTGCCTTTAGTCGCCATACTGAACAATATCATCTCAGTTGTGGTGGGGGAGAGAGAGAGAGAGAGAGAGAGAGAGAGAGAAAGAGGGGAGAGGGAAGAGGCAGAAGTGTTGATAGAGGCCTTCTGGTCCCCAGAGCTGGAATGACTTTCCTAAGCACAATTAAATAGAGCAGGAAGCTCAAATTTGCCCTGCAGCAGGATCCGAACGGGGGCAAAGTATTCCGAACATGCAACACCTAAGTTCTTTCCCACTCTCGTTGCTCAGAGCTAGAAGGGAAAGACTGAATCATTTGGTTAAAAAAAACAAAAAACAAAAAAAGCCACACTGCTATCTGAACTGTAATGGCTTTGTTTCTCTTAGCCGCAGGCAGCAGTTCATATGCATTCCAAACAGCGCTTTGAAAGCAAATGTACCATTTTGGAAGCTATTCCACCTGAAAAACAGTATCTTTCATCTCCTTCCCCCTGCATCCTCGCAGGGCCCAAAGATCTCATCCATCCAGGAGCAGATGACTGGGTGGGGAGAGAGAGGAGAAGGGGGCGTAGCTGCAGGCACAACCCTGCTCGCTCTTCACAGCAGACATCGCTGGAGATCCGAAAAGCTGGGCTGAGAATGTGCCGAGGATGGGACATGATTCAGCAGGGTGGGCTTGCAAAGATCTCTGGGAAATCCACTCTGGTTTCTTTTTCCAGGTTCTTTTATCAATGTAAGGATAAGTGGAAGTTTAAGTAGGGGCAGCTCCACATTTCGGAGACCAGCTACGATGGTCACACACTCCCAGGTATACCTGGCAGCAATATCAAGGGGCTGATAGCCGACATTTAATGCCCTAGGTACAGCAACCTGGAGCCTTATGCAAGTAAAATGCATGCCATTTTAGCATAAACGCCTTAAGTCATGTAAAATGGTGACTTGTTGACTTGTAAAATGGCGACCTGTTGACCCAAGTAGAACCGGAGAGGCATCTGCTCCCAAGGGCCATGCTGAGATATGTCCAGACTCCAGGCCTGAATTAAACTGTCATGCCTTCTCTCAGAGAATTCTGGGAGATATCATTTGGTTACCATACTGAGAATTCTCTGGCACTCCCTTAACTGCCAGCGTTCCTTCTGGGGTCCCATGGCTTTGGATAGTGGAAATATTATCCCGTTTCTGACCTGTAATCTTGGGATAATGAAAATGGAGAGTAAGAGGAGCATCTTCAAGAGCCCAAAAACCTTTCTTCTGTTGAGGACTGCCTTCTTGTAGGAGTAGTTGGAAGGACACCTGTCTGTAGCAGACCCCAAAGTGGGTAATGGTAGCCCTTTGAACCCAATCAAGGCTCAACACCACACCTAATTTGTACAATCCATCTCATCAAATATGATGACAGCCATATCTAAGGTGGCTTTGAAAAAGGATTCGTAAAGTATGGATTTATGAACAGCAACAAATCATGATGACTCCATGGGTTCAGAGGTGACGTGTCACTACCTGAACACCAGCAGAAGGAGGTTTTCACCAGACCCATCTGGCTGTCCCCTGTGAGAACCAGGGTGCTGGACGAGATGGCCATTCAGTCTCATCCAGCAGGATTCTTATTTCAGACCCTGCTGGATCTGCCCAGTCCAGCCTCTGGTTTCTCCCCATGACCAAAGAGGGAGCTGGAAAGCAAGGCAAGCTGTCAATTGCTTTGCTGTGTTGTTAATGGCTATCCTTAATGGTCAGTAACTTTTCTCCGGCGACCCCTTCTCCTGCCTTCAGGCCTCAGATTCCTGTATTAAAAGCAGGAATGGACCCAGCAGGATGCATTTTGTTCTGCAGTGGCTCTCAAAGCCAGTTCTCTGGGGCCTCTGGCAGAGACCCCTGGCAGGAGCTAAACATGGAGATCTCACGCACAGAGCTTATGCTATCTCCATGATCCATGGTCTTCCAAGAGGAAGCCAAAAGATAATGCCTGAATAACTGGGAAAGGGAGCAAGGGAGAAGGACTGGGCAGTCAAATAGCCAGTCCTTTGGGGTGGGGGGAGACATCCATTGCATAAACATAATGGCTCCGTGGTGTTGCCCTAGCAACCGTAGCCTCCAAGACGAGGCAATCAAATCTGGGGAAGAATGAAATGAGAAATGACACAGGGAAGGGGAGAATGGGGTGTGTGTAGCTCGTAGCGTGCCGCAGAACGGATCCAGCCGGCGAGACATTATTCGAAGCAATTACGCTGAGCTTCCTTTTTGCACGGGCCAGCTAATTACGGCGGATCATTTAGAGCCCACAACTGTCCATCCGCTCCCCTTGCTCTCCCGGCTTTGTCAAGGCTCAGAATAATATGCTCATTAACCTGGCTATGTCTGATCGGTGGCTACAACCCTGTCTGGCGTGAGCCCAACCCAGACAGAGCTGGCCCTGAGGGAAGCTCAGCCTTCCCTGGCCAGGCTTATTCTCCTGCCCTTTCCTTCTCCGTGCTGAATGCACGCTGGTCGCAACCCACCCACAAGGCATTGCTTATTGGGCAGGAAAAGCACAGGCTAGAGAAGCCACAATGAGGGGGCTAAGACGTCAGGGGAAGCCAAGCCCTCCTGGCCAGAAAATGCTTCCTTTAAACATTCAGCATGCACATGGTAGGCGTGTCATGAGAGGATCTGGCCGGAGCCGGGGGTCAGACTAGATGGCCCAGGAGGCCCCTTCTGACTCGCTCTGTCTCAGTGTTTCAATTTAAAAAGTGTGGGGAATTTAGCCAGAGATGTGGTGATCAGCACATGCTTAGAGGATTCTATTTTAATTCCTTCTTTGGATTTCAAGGTGGAGTTTAGCCTTGGAAACAACTTCTAAAGTCAAACTCCAGAAAGCCTGCCTGTTATGTGTTTCTGTATTCTGGTGTAAATGGGTGTGCAAGAGCGGCAGGAACAGGCTTAAGATATAGGAAGGGGAGTCCACTCGAATATTAGGGGGAGATTCCTGGTTGTACTAGGAAGTCTGCAGGCACATTGTTACCTCCAAAAGAGTGGCTTCCATGTTCTTTGGTTCCAGTTTCTCTTTGGAACCAAACACAACTGGTCCATAGTGATTCAACTCTGCTCATGCTTCTGACACTTCCTGAGTGTTACCGCAATATGAGAAAAGATCCCACGACTTTGCGGGGTGGGGGCAAGCAAGATGCAGCTGGACATCTGCCTGTTAAGGACGCTTGAAGTTGGAGCCCCATACTGGGCAGGCGCTGGACCTGAAGGCTTTATTGGTCCCTTCCAGCTCTGCCCTGCTATGATTCCATGCTTTGCTCCCTTGTCAGTCACTCTTACAAGGGGGATATAGCCAGGTTGGAATCGGTGCAGCAAAGGGCCCCTGGGATGGTGGCTGGTTTGCAGGGGAAGCCCTATGAGGGAGAGGCTGTGGGAGCTGGGGCTTTTCAGCCTGGAGAGGAGGAGACTCAGAGGGGAACCGTCAGTGGCATGCAGTTATGTGAGCGGGTGCCATGCAGAGGTGGGCCATGACCTTTCCCCCCCTGCAGTGGAGGGCGGGACACGCTCCAACGGAGCAAAGCTCAGGGAGCCAAGAGTCAGGTGGATGCCAGGAAGCACTTCCTGCCAGTTAGGACCCCGAGGGTATGGAATGGGCTTCCACGGGAGGTGGTTGAGGCCCCATCGGTGAGGCTGGACAAAGACAGGCTGGACGTGCACATGGTAGGCACTCTGTTTCTATGTTTCTAGCTTCCAAGCCATGTGGCTCAGAACGGGCCTTTGTCAGACTGTTCTCTCCACCCCTTTGGCTGTGACAGTTCTCTGTCATAGGCCTGGACTTTCCTCCAGTACTAACCCCTTCCCTCCCTCCCACCCTGAGCTGAGAGCACACTATGGCAACTAATCTGGCCAGAATGGAGCAGAATGGATGGAGGCAGGTGTCTTCAAGTGCTGGCAGTGGCGGGGGGGGGGGGGGGGCGGCAGGACCAGGTGCCTTTGGACAGGTAGAGGGAGCCAGGGCTGCAACAAAGTGAAGGGCAGGCATCTGCAGAGTCTCTTCTCATGCCAACTGGGGCACAGGGAGGCAAGCTTTTCAATCGCTGGAAGGCTTCGCAGCCGCACAAAAGGAACTCATCAAAAAACCCATCTGATGCAGAAGTCGTTCAAGTCATTAGGAAGCAGGAGGGAGGCCCACCCTTTGCGGCAGGAATGAGCTGCTGCAGCCAGAACAGAGCGCCAGCTGCAATTCACGGCGCCGGCCTTGTCTTCTTCCAGGGCTTGCTTGTCACTTGCAGATCTTGCAGAAGGGAGAAACTGCTGTGGACGGGTTTCTCCCACCTGTACAGCAGCTGGATGAGCAGTGGGCCTTTTCTGCTTTTTTTTGGAAAATGTGTGCCAGGCCATGCTCAGGTAAACATTTGCCATAGAGGTCACTATGCAAGTTGCACACTCCCTGCCAGCTCTCTCCGAAAGCTGCCCTCACACCGAAGCAAACTCCTGCTGTGTGCTACTGCCTATTTTCTCCGACTCCAGTCTTTTGGACTGGAGCACAGGGGATGACATCTGAGTCGTCTTCATAAAAAGTGGCATTCTGCCACTGAGCCATTTCTTATTGCCCTTTATTTATTATTATATTTATATCTGCCTTGGTTTGCTCGTGCAAGAAAGCGACGGCAGCTTCCCTGGTGCTCCTCTTGGCTCTCCCAAGTCTCTATCAAGCACCAGTATACCACACTGGCTCTTGATTGTCCTTCAGATAAAAGCAAAGTAAAGTTCTAGACCTCAGGGTTCAGAATAAAGGTTGAATTAAGCAGAAACAGCATAAGAGGCCTTCGATCAAATGCGCAGTCTATCTAATTCAGTATGGTCTGGAGTGATCATCGGCAAGTTTTAGGCCAGAAAGTTTTCCCAGTCCCATCTGGAGAGACAGGAATGGGAGAACTGGCCTTGGAATTAAGCGTCTGCAAAGCACGTGTTCTTGCCCTAAGCAATGTGCTTGCCCACTGAACGCAGCAAGACACACTGCTGGGATACAAAGAGTCTCCTGCACGCTTCCAAATAAATACGGAAAATATTAAACTGTACAGCTACACACATATTTGAGAGAAAGTCCCATGGAACACAATGGGACCCTTTCTGTGTAAATTTGCACTGTACAGTGCCTTCAGTCCTGTAGTCTGAATAACAAGAAGAATTTGCAAGCAGGTAGGTTACCACCATGGAGAAAGGTGGAATAGAAAACTCCCACTAATCCTTATTTGAAATCAGCGGCTCGCACATGCCCATCCACCTTTCCCAAAGCAGCCATTTAGAAATAGGCAAATCCAGTTTGGATGGCGTTTTTCGAAAATAAACAAAGCAATAACTCGGTCCAGCCAGAGGCCTCTGTCCCACTTCATTTAACCCCTCGCCAGCTAATGATGGTAGTGGGTGGAGGGATGGATCAGGCTGGGATGCCATCAGATCTTCTTTTCCTTAAAAAAGAAAAAAAATACAGAATGAAAAATCCCACAATTACTTTGGGGTGATAAATGGATTGTATTATTGGCCAAACAGAAAATCTTATGTTCCAAAACTGTTTTTATTGCTTTCTTGTCAGTTTTTGTTGGTTTTCACCCATCATTTCTACTTAAATAAAAGCCAGGACGATCTTCTTTCATCTGAGATGCTTGCAACAGTGCTGGTGTTTGATTTCTGTGGGGCTAATTAATGGAGTGAAGTGCTTTCTGGCCCGTGTGATGCCCTTTCTACAGATGTCTTCATTAAGTCCTTGTTGCCTTTTATAATTATGAATTGTGTGTGGCTTTTCCCCCCAGTGCAAGTTAATTAACAGCTTCCAGCTTCTATCCCCCTCCCCATCTTTCCAAGGCTGTCATCCTGCAGTTGTTTACCAGAGAAAGCCCCATTAAACTCAGTGGGACTCAGCTTTCCATCCACATGTACACTTTGCACTGCGAGGACTCAAAAACATTGACTTTTGACAACTCTGCAAGGTACATGGAGCCATGAGTTGCCATCGCTTGAGAGCTGCGCATGAGGGTTAGGACTGTTTTCCCTATTCAGGCTCAGCCAGCTGTCCACAGGACCAGTGTTCCTCAACCAGGTGCCTCTCACACCTTTGAGACATCAACTCCCACCAGCCGCAGCCACCACAGCCAGTGGTCAGGAATGCTGGGAACTGTAGTCAAAAGCATCCGGCAGACACCAGGTTGAGGAAAGCTGCATGGAGCCTTCCTGGGCAGCAGAAAGAGATGGAGTGTGGTGGTCAGCCTGGAAGTACAGACATGCATCATAACCACTCCCAGAGTCCTGACCCCAGGAAGGGCACAAACTTGCGGGCAGATGTGTGAGTGGCTATCACCCCTAACCCATTTACTTCGCAGGCATTTTGAGCTTGTTGCCACAGTGTCCTCCTCTCCTTCAGCATCCATTGCAGTGAAACCACTTCTTCTCTCCCCTGTGTCCCCCACCCCAAACTGGCAGTTCTCACTGGGTTAAACTGCAATAGAAAGACAAAAAGAAGCATGTTTTCCCGTGCCCCTGTTGTCGTGTCGATGAATAGCAACATGCAACACCGCGCATCTGTTCAGATGAATTTGCTGCCCCAGCCAAGCCCCTTTTGCAGTGCTCCATGATGGGTAGCATGGTCCGGGGGGTGGGGAGGATTCCTTTCTGGAGGAAGGACAGTTTGGAGGCATCCGAGTTTGTTATGGTTCCGTCTTTCTGTTTCCCTGATTTTTGCATTCCAAAGTGATATTTGTGTCCAGCTTCCCAACGATGACAACACTTCAGACCTATTTCAGCTGGAAGCTCAGGGGGTTTTAGGTTTAGGTCTCAGAAATATATCTCTCAGCAATGGGAACTTGAAGCCCGTCTGGTGAACATCTTAGAGATTCTGTCTCGGTGCAGAGGGTCATGTTTTGGCAAGGTTCTCACAACACAGTGAGCCGTGGGGGGGGGGGGGCAGCTGGCTTGTGACATTGTCTGGGTTCACACAATCATCAGGAAAAGAAGCCATGGGGTGCCACAACATGCCACCCTCGGCAAGATAACACCATGTCGTATCTTTTGGTGGAACCCAGCAGTGCTAAGAAGCCATGGCTTGCTAACCAGGAAGAGGACCTGTTGGGCTGTGAACTTTGCATTGCTCACCATAGTTCATTATCTCAGCTGGGTTCAGACAACACAATAGTGCATGTTTCCACCAACAACCCACGGTGCAATGACAATCCACACTCAACCCATATTCACCCCTTGAGAAGGGGCTCTTACGTTGACCAAACCCAAAGTGGCATTATGTTGCCTTTTTGGACTCTTTGGCTATTTCTCTCTGTGTCTGCCTTTAATCTTTCTCTCATGTGCTTTCAGCTGGTTGGCCTGATCAATGTTCACTTGTGTGTGAGGAACAAACATTTTGTGATATCCCCCAACTGCTATATACATCTCCTGTGATATTCTAGGCACACGCCTGAAAAAAATCTGTCATTCTGGAATGTTAAAATCTCATCTCTGAGACATTGCCAGAAACGTTCCTATTAAGATTCCGCAATTTCGTAGTGTTAAGTAAACGCAAACCAAATCAAAATTAAGGGTAGTGAGTTCTGCATAGGGCTGGTTCTCTTCATGCTATCATATGTCTTTCCATGAGCTGCTGATTTTCCTGCAAGGGAGTGGGGGAGAAGAGAGACAGAACAAATCCCAGCAGAAAAAATGCCTGCACAGCTGTTTCCTCCCAAATCACAAAACATCTGGCTTTGTGTAATAACTGCTCCGAATCCCTTTACCTCTGAAGGTTAGATGGGTGGGCAGGCTCTTGATGGATGGGCGCACCTGGACTGCAGGGAATTCCCTCTGATTACTTCATCTTTTTCCACATGGAAGCTTTATTAAAGGAATGAAATGGTAGTGCTTCTTTGATGGGAAGTGCTCCGGGCTAATTTTGGACATTTGCACTGCGCTGGACTTGCCTATCGTGTGGATTCAGTGCATTATAGTCTGCTGTGGAGATCCTTTGATGGAAAGGAGAATGTTGCAGCCACCAGGTTCATGAATACAAAGCATGCTGGTCAGGGGAACGTATGCACTGAGAGGCAGTGTGGCATAGTGGTTAAGGGCATGGAACTGGGACTCGGGCGTTCCGGGTTCTGGTCCCCGCTCAGCCATGGAGCCAACCGGGTGACTTTGGGCCAGGCACAGACTCTCAGCACCACCTACCTCACAGGGTTGTTGTTGTGGGGATAAGACGGAGGAGGAGAATGATGTGAGCTGCCTTGAGCCCTTTCTAGGAAAAAGGCAGGATAAAAATCAGGAAAAAAATCCAAAGCATGGAGTGGAAGCGAATGCAGCAGGTTCCACCCCTCCCTGCTTACTCAGCGGGCTTTGATCCAGAGCCTTCCCCAGAGCTCAAGCCCAGCACTTTGGCCCCTTATCCATAAGGGCTGCTTTTCCCTGTTGCAGCCAAGGGCTTCTGACCTAAATAGGGGGCTTCCTCCCCCACCCAGCCTTGCTCTTCATGCACGCCATGCTGCTTGGGCAGAATAAAGCCAGCTGCAAGAGCAGAGTGGATGCAAAGAGGAGACGAACGTGCTTCCACGCCACCTCTTGGCCCCAGTGCCAGGTTCTGGCAGGCATCCTGGGATGCAGACAATAGAAAGCTGATTGTCTGAGAGCTTTTCCTTTGGCATGGCTTTTTTTGCTGTCTGGCTCCTGAAGACGCCACACAGGGCTAAAGCGGGGGGACGGCATGCAGTGAGAAGGAGGTGGGTGGAAGGAGGCCAACGGAAGGCGAACGGATTATTTATTTACCATCATTCTGAGCCACCCCAAAATAGACATTCTCAGCGCTGATAACCAAAAGCTGAGAGAATACAGCACGATAAAGAGTTATGTGTATGGCCATAAAGACTAAAATCTAAACCCTAAAAGGCCTGGGGGACAGAAAGGGGTTGTGTTGGTTGAGAAATCCTGGCACTGCTATCTTCTTGGAGTCAGGCACCTGTTGGGAGCTGCCCAAACCACTTTGGCAACAGGACTAGAGAGGGAGGCTGGAAACCAAGATAATGAAGAACGTGTTTGGCCGAAGGTTGGGATCGGTGCAGCGGAGGGCCCCTGGGATGGTGGCCTGTTTGCAGGGGGAGCCGTATGAGGGAGAGGCTGCAGGAGCCGGGTCTCTTCAGCCAGGAGAGGAGGAGGCTCAGGCTGTTAACGACATACAGGTGCCTGAGGGTGTGCCGCACAGTGCTGGGCCCTGACCTTTTCCCCCTGCAGTGGAGGGCAGGACGCGCTCCAACGGAGCAAAGCTCAGGGAGCCAAGATTCAGGTGGGTGCCAGGAAGCACTTCCTGACAGTTAGGACCCCCAGGGCATGGAATGGGCTTCCATGGGAGGTGGTGGAGGCCCATCGGTGAGGGTGTTCGAGGATAGCCTGGACAGGCACATGGTGGGCATGTCGTGAGCTGGCTGGAGCCGGGGGTCAGACTAGATGACCGGGGAGGCCCCTTCTGACTCGCGCTGTTTCCGTGTTCCTATGTATGTCCAGAAGATCATGCTAAAGAGCCACGAGTCGTGGTGACCATGCAGGGTCGCTGGTCATGCTGTGTGAACTCAGCCGTTCCGCTGCGTGTGTGGGAATGCCCGCACATGCTTGATGTTCCATATGTGGGCTTGACGTGCCATCAATCTGATTGCGCTGGAAAGTAGCCTCCCCTCCCCATAAGTCTGTTCGAGGTCTCCCTTCCAAGAAACACCGAAGAGGAGGAAGGATGGGAGAGTTTTCCCAGACCTTCACTCAGGCACTTTCCCACCCCTGTATGCAGCATGGCCGTTCTGAGAAAAGGAATATGGAAGGTGAACCTGCACCCCATCGGCTCCTGCATGTTGCTGTCCCATTAGTCTTCTACGAGTCATTACTGAGAATTTTGTTTCCGTTCATTCTGATGAGGATTTTCTCAGTTCACACACTGCAGAGAGAATATGGAATCAGATGCGATCCACAATTGAGAGCTCTGTATTTCTGGGCTTCCCAAAATATGCTTCCCACAACATGTATCCATCTGAAAATGGTGCCTGGAAATTGCATGCTTTTGAAACATGTGCACAAATGCACTTTAATCTATGGCAAAGGACTCCATTTCAAAACTGCATACCTTTGAAACTGTCCACTAATTTTTGTGCAAAAGAAAGAAAAAAAGAAGTTTGAAACTGGATGTGGCAATTCAGGCTGGAATTCAGAGAACTTGTTGCTGAGGACTGAGATGTTGAGGACTGACAGATCCCTGCCTTCCAAATGGGTCTCTGCAGCTGAGGATCTTTTCTCCATAAATAGGCATCCCAGGTAAATTAAAGTCCAGAGAAACCAGGATTCTTAACCGTCCATGAAACCCAAGCGAAGCAGTAAGGTTCCGCATGGCACAAGTTCAGCCCTTTTGAACTGCAGGAGCAGGGGGAGGAAGAATGTCTAAACAGTGCTAATTCCTCATTAAAGGTGTGTTCAGTTGCAAATGATAGATCATTGAGTAATCGGCAATTACTGCACCTTCGGTGACATTGCGGCTTTCCGCACACTTGCATACTTCCTTGAAATCTGCTTTGCCATTCCATGGTTGTGGCGACACTTGCAAATCTGGGGAGAGGTTAGGGGGACGGTGCTTCACTGGTGGGGCACCTGCTCTCCATGCAAGCCCCTGGCAGAGAAGGACCTCTCCCTGCTGATATGCTGGAGGGATGGGGTCCATCAGATGAGTTCTGGAAAAGATGGACACATTATCTGAGCTGTGCAAGGCAGCTTCTGGTCCAGTCCTCAGCATCCTGAGCTGGATGGATCCCAGGCACAGACAGTGCTGGAGAGAGCCTCGTAAAGGGCCTCATTTTCACTCAGAGCCTTGCCTGGAACTTCAGAAAACAGAACGCCTCTGTTCAGACCGGTGTGGAGCCAGAGGGATTTGGAGGCGGTCTGCTTGATGCTATCAGGCTTTTCAAAATTGAGGCTTTGTGCTTCCAGGGACTGTCATGGAATTTTTAAAAAAGATATGCCTTTCCCAGTCCCAGCCCCTCAAGTCAGAACATTGCCTAGGAGAGAATAGTGCCTGCTTGATGTCAGAAGGATAGGTGCAGGGGTTTGGGGGTTATGTTTTCTTATGCTTTGATCTACTTTTAAGGGAAATTCCAGTAGTATCTACTGCTTTGCTTCACTTCACTTATCTTCACCCTGGTTCGTTCCTGTCCCTCTCCCACACTTGGCTTCGCCTTGCTTTGCTTCACCTCGTCTTGCTTTTGGCTTTGCTTTTGGCTTGGCTTGGCTTCTTAAATTTCTTGGTAGAACTGGATGGCAGCTGGAGGGATAATTGCCCCTTCTGAGTGGATCAGGCCTGCCAAACTTTAGCAAAGTTTGGGAAGGGGAGCAGAGGCAGGAGGCAGGAGAGACGGCTTCTTGTCTCAGGGAACCAGACAGATTGGACCCGGCCTGTTTGAAGAACACGGCTCCAGCCGTCAGTACCATCCGTTCAAAAGGATTCTGGAAGCAGCTGGTGTCTGTCCTGGGATAAATCAGCTTCTTAAGTTCCTAATTCATGTTTTGTCCAGCTGGTCAATGGGCCACTCTGGTGTGGCAAGGAATGTTCCGATTTCTGGATCGGATTGATTCATTTCCTGAAATAACTCAACCGTTGTTGTGCCTCGTTGTGGCAGGGACTGCTTCAGTTCTGGGGTGACTCTTGCTTCCGGCAGCTTCCCTCCAGCACTTCTGAGCCGCATCCACTGTCGGCACTCGATGCAGGTTCCGCGCCAAAGCAGCCACCCTGTTTTTCACCAGTGACTGCAGAGCTTCGTAATGACCTTGGAACCACCCCAAACCCCACTGCTCTGGGCTGCACCTGGATGTCTTTGAATACGGCAACCCTTCCAGGTGGCAGCTGGTCCCCCCCAAGCTTGGCACGAGTTCTGTCCCATCCCAGCATGTTCTCAGGTGGCCACGAGATTCCCAACACCGTGACGTAATTCTGTACTGGGGGCGCCTAGAGTTATTTGTTGCAAGCCTGTTTTATTATTTCATTCCCCCTGCCCTCCCCTACCATGGAAAGTCACGTGATGTGGGGGATTCTGGCCAAATGTGGGCTGCCGGGGAATGCACTGAAATGCACTGAAATCAGCATTACCTTCTTGGTGCTCCATTTCACCTACAGTTTTTTTGCTGCTGCTGCTATTCTGGCCTCCAGTGTTAATTTTCAAAGGGAAAAGTCCCAGGGAAAGGGATGGGAAAAGATTGTACTTGGTCTGAGAATTGTGAGGCTGCTTTCTGGTGGGTGGAATTCTCCAAAGAAGCTAAGGAATGGGGAAAACTTTATTCCCCTGCCCCACCCCAAGTACAAGTCATTGCCTGGGCAGATTCGTGTGTAACTCTCCGTTCTTCTAATTGCAAATTGAACTAGTGACTCCAGAAAGGATTGTCAAAACGCAGTCCCTGAGAAACTAAAGGGAAGCACCAGGAGACACGGGGAAATCACAGTAGTATAAAGGACTGCTTGGGGGGTGGGGGGAGCCATACAAAAATGACTCTGGTGAACAGTCCATGGACGTGGAATGTGAAATGCCTGCTTGGCTGGGCAAGGGGAGTGTGGGAAACCAGAGAAGAGGAAATGGAGTGGTGTGTCCCAGGAAGGGCATGGCCAACTGGCTGGCTGAAATTTCAAACCAAAAATTTTCCTGCAGGTGCCGCCTATTCAAGACTGCTGTCTCTCTGCAAAATGGAAAGGGCAAGAGGCAGCACAGGTAGGAAGGAATTATCTGGTTCACACGCGATTCCAAAGAAATGTATATTTTTATGGAGATATCCTCCAGACATGAGTTTCTAGCTCATAATGATCTTCACAAATATGAGCAGAGTGTTATGAAAACCCCTTGCACACTGCCAGATGCTCTGCCTTCTTCCCCAGAGCCCCCCAAACCTCTCTCCATACTCACAGAGCTGCTGTCTTCCTACCAAATCCTTTCCTTCTCCATTCTACTTTTTCTACCACACCAAACACCCTCCCCTGCACCCACTGACGAGAGTGGGATTCAGCAAGACCTCACTGGGGCTGCATGATGCCCTACAAGTGCTCAGCACATCCGCAGTTATGCACCTCCTCCCTGGTGCAGCATTTAAATCCAGGCCACACACGATGAAGCACAGATCTTCATAGGCAGCAGGTCATAGACTTCCAGCAATTCTGCTGGAAGTTGATCCTGGGCTTCAGATTCCGAGGAAGGGGCCGTCCTCTGGACCCAAGTCACAATCCAAAGCCCAGTCCTCTGCCGTGCACATGCCTTTTTGCAGCTGGGGCAGAGAGGCTGTTTCTAGGCTTCTGGACTCCCGCCAGGACCCTCCCAGTGCCTCTGTCCCCGTTCTTCTAACCATGTGATGAGGCGTGTGGGGAAGCCTGCATCTCAGGCCAGGCGAGAGCACCAGGTAGATTGGCATGCCTGCTCTTCCCAGAGTTGCCAACAGAGGGCATCGCCTTCTAGCTGAGATGAGGCTCAGTTGCACAGAGATGCCTATTTGATTCTATTTTCTCCATGAAAAAGTACCAGGCCCTTCTGTGTTTCCCCTTTGCACAGCCCTTTTCCAGGGCTCCTTTTCCGTCTCCTTCCTTCAGTCTGTGGTTGTGGTGGGAATTATCTTCTCTTGGGGAGAGTTTCGCCCCAGAGGAAGAGGGCAGAAGCTGCATAAAGAAAAACCCTTTGGCCAAAGCAAATCTTTGATCACTTCAGGAAGGCAGAAGGATCGGCACAGGACTCCATCTCTGACCCTCACTCTTGTCAACAAAATCAGAAATGTCAGCAAGCCGGGCCAGAGGAAGGCAAAGGCAATGCACATCATCCAAGCACTTCTTGGATCCTCAGCGTTACTGACAGGCATCGTTTCTGGCTATTTAATCCGGCCGCTTTGTTTCTGCAAGGAGGTCAGGAGAAGCTGGAGCAATTTCTGGCCCTCTGCATTCTCCAGGTTCTGGGAGCAGAGGAGGAAGGGCAGAACATGGTCTGCTCCCTCCCCAGGAGGACCTGCTGCCACTGGGGCCTGCACCCCACCCCTCCCACTGCCACCACCATGGCATCTCCCACCCTCTCCCCATCCTTCTCATCCCCACTGCCCACCCTCACTTTGGGAGGTGCATCCGGTGGGAAAGCAGCTGGTGCAGCACTCAAGGAAGATATTGGGGTGCAATGGGGACGGAAGGGGGACAGGCACCGTGGCAAGGAGGGGCGGGAAGGGCCGGTGGCAGCACAGGTGTGCTCCCCTGAGATAGTGGAAAGCTTGCCTTGCCATTGGCTCGGTGTGTGTGCACCCACAGGTGCATGCACACACCCCCATATGGAGCGGGGGGAAAGAGAGAGAGGAAGAGATGGTGTCCATGGAAAATCTCTGGACAAAGGAGATTTCAGAGTGAAGCAAGCTGACTTGTAACCCAATCCCAGAGTGGCCAACTTAAAAACATAGAGACAGAGTGAGTCAGAAGGGGTCTCCCAGGCCATCTGGTCTGACCCCAAGGTCCAGCCAGCTCCACTTGTGACATGCCTGCCATGTGCATGTCCAGCCTATCCTTGAACACCCTCACCGATGGGGCCTCAACCACCTCTCATGGAAGCCCATTCCATACCCTGGGGGTCCTAACTGGTAGGAAGTGTTTCCTGGCATCCAAATGGAACCTTGGCTCCCTGAGCTTTGCTCCATTGGAGCGCGTCCTGCCTTCCTCTGCAGGGGAGAACAGGTCTCTGCCCGCCTCTGTGTGACACCCCCTCACATACTTGTATGTCACCAACAGATCCCCTCAGAGTCTCCTCTTCCCCAGGCTGAAGAGACCCAGTTCCCTCAGTCTCGCCTCACACAGCTTCCCCTGCAAACCGGCCCCCATCCTAGTGGCCCTTCATTGCACCGATTCCAACCTTGCTATATCCCTCTTGTAATGAGGGGCCCAGAGCTGAACACAGTATTCCAGCTGCAGGGGCACCAGAGCCGTACAGAGTGGCAGTAATTCCTCTCTCGATCTAGAAGCCACGCTTCTGGCTATGCAACCAAGGGTGGCATTCGCCCTCTTGGCCGCCGCATCACACGGCTGGGTCATGTTTAGCCTGCAGTCAACCAGCACCCCGAGGTCCCTTTCACAAGTGCTGCTCTCCAGCCACTTGTCCCCTAACCTGCACTTATGACACCCTTTCTTATGCCCCAAGTGCAAGACCCTGCTCTCATCTTCAGGGTTCTTGCACTTCCATTCAGGGGTCGAGCCAGAAGGCTCCACCCATTTCTTTTTGCACAACATTCCCTCAGCTCACTACATTCCCAACCAGCTTCTAGACACAGCTTCAAGCAAAGCGAGTAGCTACCATCCCACCTTGGGAAAGCAGGCATGCCAGTCAACCTGGTGCTCTCGCCTGGCCTGAGGTACAGGCTTCCCCACACGCCTCATTGCATGGTTAGAAGAACGGGGACAGAGGCACTGGGATGGTCCTGGCGGGAGTCCAGAAGCCTAGAAACAGCCTCTCTGCCCCAGCTGCAAAAAGGCATGTGCACGGCAGAGGACTGGGCTTTGGATTGTGACTTGAGTCCAGAGGACGGCCCCTTCCTCGGAATCTGAAGCCCAGGATCAACTTCCAGCAGAATTGCTGGAAGTCTACGACCTGCTGCCTATGAAGATCTGTGCTTCATCGTGTGTGGCCTGGATTTAAATGCTGCACCAGGGAGGAGGTGCATAACTGCGGATGTGCTGAGCACTTGTAGGGCATCATGCAGCCCCAGTGAGGTCTTGCTGAATCCCACTCTCATCAGAGGGTGTGGGGGAGGGTGTTCGGTGTGGTAGAAAAAGTGGAATGGAGAAGGAAAGGATTTGGGAGGAAGACAGCAGCTGTAAGTACATGAGATATGTTTTGGGGGTTTTGGAGAAAAGGGCAATGTGTGGATGGATTTCCCTGTTCTAGATGGGCTAGAGGGTCAGTTGGCTCTTAATTGGTATGCTGCATGATTGCATTGGCAAAAGGAGAAGGGGATGGCAGAGGCTGAATGGGGTCACTGGGAAGGTGGGTGTGGGATTGTGTGTCCTCCAGGTGATGGTGGGGGACAGGAGATGCTGTCCGTGCAGGAATGTTGTCCATGGGGTTGTGAAGGGTTGGGCACGACTTTGCGACTTAACAACAGCGTGATTGCATCATGGGCCTTTGGTGCCACAAGGGCAGGCCCAGGCATGACTGGGGAGGGCAGTCAGGGAAGGCCTGACTGGTGTGAAAGGCTACAGGTGACCTGCAGGTGGCAGCCATTCAGTGAGGTTCTTTCCAGCCCTGCACTGACTCCGCCCAACCAGGCCTGGTGGTGCCTACATATGCGCTGGAGGGAGTAGAAAGGGCTTCTTGTTCCAGCTGAGCTTTGCTTGAGCACCGTGGTCTTTCTAAGCTCTCATGTGCTCCTGCTTCCTGTTGGGATCTCCAGTTCTGACATCCTCTCTGGATCTCACTTCTGGCTTGTCCTCCTGTGTTGGCCTTCTAGTCATGGTCTTCTAGTGTGGAGCAGTTGAGTCTACCAAGAATGAAGTATCCGCCAGTTTCTCAGGAACAATCAGGGTCCTCCTGGCCAGAGGACACAGCCATCTCTGCCCCTCTCGGAAGTTCTGTGTCCCTTGTCTGAAACTGCAGAATCAAGTCATGGCCTTTCAGTCTGACAGGGAAGAGGTCTCGTCAGCCGCCATAAGCCTTCAGTTATTTTTAACTCCATATTGGAATAGCAACTGGGTTCAGAAAACATGGCAACCCAAGGATGAGTGCAGGTTTAGTGTGGATTATTGATGAAATATAGGCTGTCGCTGAAACATGAGTTATTGTGTTGTCTGAACCTTGCCATGCTAACAAACCATGGCTTTTTTAACCATGGACAACCCAAGAAAAGAACCTATGGTTTGTTGTTGGGTAGTGAACTCTGGAACTGTAGAGATGCCCAAGCAAAACTTATCTCTAAACAGATAAATAAAGTCGGTGTGGTTGAGGCTGTAAGTTTCAATCAGTGCATATGTTTTCAAAAGCCATATATGTTCAGTCCTACCAATGATTTTAATTGGCTAGAGCAAATTTTAATTGGTAAGGTTTCAAGTGAGGGACAACATTTATGATAGTGGTGGTGATGGAGAAGGTCATAGTGATGATTTCCATTTTGCTTCTGCAACTTGGAATCTCTGGTGTTTTCGGGGTAGCACGTTGGGTAGAAGTCCAGGGGTCCCTTCAGCAGGAAGAGGAAAAGCAGAAAGAGACAAGAGACAAGTACGACAGAGTTGTCTCATTCCATTTGTAAACGAGGGAATGCACACACATTATTATCTCAACACAGTGGAAGTAAGAAGTCCAGGGTCTAACATTAATTAAGAGTGCCACCAATATTAAAGACAGTCCTTTTCTTCTCATGAAATATGCCAGACTCTAGTATAGCATTTTATGCCCTCCTTCCCCTAAGGAGCTCCTGCTCTCCACCTCCCATTCCCCAACACTTAGGGTTTGGCTTAAGCTTTGAAGCTGAGAAATGGTAGTTGGTCCGGGGTAACCCACTAAGTTAGATGGGCAAAGATTTAGACCCACTTTTCTCTTGCATTCTCTGCCAACGGCATCTTAAATATCCTTCTGTATGCCAAAAGGTACCCATGTTGTAACTCTGATGTGATAACCATTTGTTGAGCTATGTTAATTAACTGGCTAAAACGGTAGGTGATGACTCAAAGGCAGATGATGAATCAGTTCATTAATCTATGGAGTCCTAATATTAACTTAATAGCTGAACTATAAACAGACATTTTCTTTCATCTCATACATAGGCAGTTACCAGTGCTTCAGAGCTGTGCTTTTTTAAACCAATCAAAATAGCTCTGTAGGCACATGGGCTGCCCATTGGCAGCTGCCTCTCCATCACTTGCCCTGCTCTTACGGATGATTAAACCCGGCTTAAGTGGGGACAGGAAGGCAGCCTATGATCCCCCCCCATCCCGCATTCAGTACCGGATACAAGAATAGCATCCCACCCACTCTGAAGAGTCTCACATGTAATTTCTTCAAAGAGCTCAGGGGGCCGACATCAAGTCACTGGGTGCGGGGGGGGGGGGTTAAAATGGCAGACAGCAACAGAACAGCCATCACTATGGCAACCAAGGTAAGGGAAAACAAAACCCAATTGTGCTGAATTCCTATCACCAAGATGGGGGGCTCCCCTGTGGGAGAGGGGCTGCCCTGGCCAGAGAAATCTCCGAGGGACCAGCCAAGCTTTGCACCAGACTCGACGGCAGCCTCTTACGCCTCCCGTCAGTCGCATGACGCGGTCCAGCACTGTTAACAATGTTAACAGTGACTTGTTAACGATGTCTCCTGCCGTAACTGAGTCTGCATTACTCAATAGGCCTGTTCTATTTTAGCAAATGAATATGTATTTAGGACACAGCCATTACAGAACCGGCATCCGAGGGAGAATTCCTTGCAAGCAGATTCCTGCACCTTTGGGTGGTCTGGTCTCGTGCAGGAGGGGAAGCGTTCTTTAATGAAGAGCAGGAGAGGAGGATGTGTGCTCACCGCTCACTTTACTCCTGTGGTACTTTTCTAAGAATTCAGTGCTATTAATAGCAGCGCAAAGCAAAGCAGGCAAGCCATGCTTTCCGCAAGAGCCAATTCACAAATGCATTTACGCTATTCAACAATGGATCGTTTCCCGGCATGTGGATCAATGCAGGAATTGCTTGGGGGTGACACAAAGCAAGATGGATCCATCAAGTGGTACTTGTTCTGCGATGGCTGCTGCAAGCCATCCTTCAGCCTCACCACTAGGGCTGCTGGCGACTTGCACTCACACTTTGCAGCTCTACTGACCAAATTGCAAACTACTGCATGGATCCAAACATACTTATCCTGCAGGCTGTACACTTTTAATTTTGCAGCACCATTTTCCTCCAAGAAAAGAAATGCAGAGAAAAATGTATACATTAGTGGAATGTGCATACAGAAACACAGATACTGGGGTGGAAAAAATAAGTACAGTTTTAATGTAATTTTGATGCATTTTTAAATAGGGGACAGGATGTGCCAGAACTGTGATCAGAACCATGCCAATCTGGCCCAGATAGAAACATAGAAACAGAGCGAGTCAGAAGGGGCCTCCCCGGCCATCTAGTCTGACTTTCAGCACCAGCCGGCTCTGCTCACGACATGCCCACCATGTGCATGTCCAGATGTATGTAGGATGCAGGCTGATTCATTTGTCCATTGTCAAGTTGGACACAAGGCCATTGTCAGAGTGGAGAAGTCCTGGAGAAGATGGATCATAGCTCGGCGATGGAACATATGCACTGCATGCAGAAGGTTCTGGGTTTAATCCTTAGCATTTCCAGTTAAAATGCTCAGGTTGCACAGCTGGGGAAAAACACTGGAAGTCTGTGGCTTGTCAGAATAGACAAGATTGACCTAGGAGTCCTGGGCATCTGTTCGGAAGGAAAAGCTCTAAGTTCAGAAGATGAATTTCAGAAGGGCCTCAAGGAAGTAGAAGTTCCCAGGAGATCTGAACTCCATAGGGCTGAGTATCTGAGATGCATTTTCAGGAGGCATGTTCTTCTAAACTAAAGCCCACAAACAGAATGTGTGAGTCCTCCTGGGATTCACAGAAGATACTCCTCCTCTTCCACTCTGATGCCCCTTCCCAATCCTTCCAGAACACCAGTCTCTGCACCAATCGGTCAACCTCGCACCCCAAGTCCTTTGCCCCAAGTTCATTTCTACCAGTAGAGACAAAGCATACACCCACATGCTCGTTTGTCATATTCCAGTTGCAATATGTCAGCTCCTTTTCTGCCTAGAGCTCCTTTCCAACCTTCACCACAGATTCCAGCTTCATCTCTGAAGACTTCGCCATTCCCATCACCAAGCCAGCCTGACTATAAAGCCGCCAACTGGCCAATCACAGCTCCCCATCCTTTGCCAAGTGCTGTGATTGGCACTGGGTTCTCAGGAACGAAGAAGGGGTACTGCAGTTGCAGAATCAGGACCACAGCTGTGTCTCTGTGGTCTGAAAGTTTGGAGTGACCTCACATGCCATAAGCATTGCTAAGAAAAGCAGATCTAAAACATGTTCGGACAATGAACACTTTCCACTCCCCCCGCCCCCGGTAGTTTCTATCTGCTTTGACCTAGAAATAGCTCAGTCACCTCTTAGAAGAAATGGCAGCTATTTTAATATCATCTCTCTCCAATGGCCCTAACCCAAATTAATTCAGGGCACAGTGCCTTGCAGAATTTAAACAGAAGAAAGTCCTAAAGTCCCAGCATCTCCTAGCTTAACTAACCATATCTGTCCAAATGAATTTTAAATCCAAAAATGAATTTTAAAATCCATGTTGTAAACACACACGCACACACACAGAATTAGAGATTGATAATTGAGATTCTGGCTGGAGTTGAAAGAACAGGGGATGGCTCTAATTAAATTCTGCATGGTGGTTATAATTAACCCATTTAGTCATTTAGTCATTTATTACCCTCTATGCAGATAATACAGGCAACACTAATATTGTTCATTTATTAAGATCATGTCACTGCCATGTTTGGCATGGGATGTACATTAAGGGTCCGGTCCTTTGGGTGGCTGGTGGAAAGAGCTGAGTGGTGAGGTAACAGGAGCGTTTTCTTTTATCTTGAAATTAAGCTAAGTTATTGCAAAGCCTGCAGGCACGAAGCCCCAAATCATTCTTCCGTCTCAGCACCCGCTCCTCTCCTTGCTCCACCAGCCGGCCGCACAACGGAACTGTCGGAAGCGCTCCTATTCAGGATACTCCGTTCCATCCTCACTCCCACACGCCTTTCTAATCCCACAACATTATTATTTTTCTTCTTCTAGTTGTCCCTGGTTTCCAAGGGAACATCCTATTGCCTGGATCATGTCCCTGGTAATCCCGGTCCCTTCTTTATCCCTGCTTTTGCATTTGGGAGAAAGGCTTGCAAGCCAGTTTAAAGATGTTAACAAGAATACTTAGCCTTCATCTTGCAAACATGCAAGCAACAAAAATCTAACATTGTCCTAATAAGGGGGTATTTTTTGACCCCGCACAAAAATGCCTCAGACAATACAAATGTTGCACATGCAGGGTTTTTGTCTGGCTGACTTTTTTCTGCAGGAGGTGTGAATCAGCATAAGAAGGGATTCCAGATTCAAGCTACTGTAGATAATTTAAGATTTGTTTTCCCCTGCAGCAATGCAGAACCATTAAAAACTGTGTGACAGTTTTGGCCTATTGACCTTTGGTCAGCCAGACAGTATTATGGCCTTCAAACGTGTGGGCTAAATAACTAACCGTACACAGACCAACCTGCCAAATCTTTAAGGTCCATTATGAGGAACCTGCTCATTTACCAATAGCAATTAAATCAGAGTTTAGGAGGCAAAGAGCCTCCCTGGAAATGGCTCCTTATTTTTGGAATTCTTTTCCCCAGGGTATATGTTTGGGTATCTCCCAACTATCCATTAAATGGGCCTTGAAGAACCATCTATTCCACCCTGGTTTTGGATGAAATCCTCCTGTTTTTCAGGGTGAAGTGGTCATTCTTCTTGGACCTTCTCTGGAACTTGTTTTGGATTTCTTGGGGATTTCTCTGCCATTCTGCCGTTTCAGTCATTAATGCTCTATGCCTTTTGAACAGTAACCTTTGTTTGATTTTCATTTTATTCTGTAATCTGCCTTTGGAGAAGGAAATACATATATATATTGATGAGTGACATACACATATCTTTAATAAAGACAGTTGTCTTCCAGGATCTGCTATCCCTCGCAGAGAAATCTCTGAGCAGGGGAGCTTGGATGGATCCAGCTTGTTTCTAGTGTACTGGCATGAACATTAAGCCAATGCAAAGCTCTGTTTTTTATCAGATGCAGCTGAGGCCCTTCTGAACTGTGAGAACAGATTGTAGGACAATTGTGCTTTGTTGGTGTATCTTTTGAGCTAAAGAACAAACATCGGTGAGGGTGTTCAAGGACAGGCTGGACGTCCACATGGTGGGCATGTCGTGAGCGGAGCCGGCTGGTGCCGGAGGTCAGACTAGATGGCCCGGGAGGCCCCTTCTGACTCTCTCTGTTTTCTATGTTTCTATTAACTCAGCTTTTTATAGCAGGACGGTCCATTGCACAGTGAACGGATGCGGTGTGTAGAATATTGGAAGCTGTGTTATACTAATTCAGGCCATTGGTGAACCCAGCTCAGTGCAGCCTGTGGAGAACTATAGGTCTCCAGAGCTTCAGATGGGACTCTTTCCCAACCCTACCTGGGGATGGAACCTACAGCTTTCTGCATTTAAATAATAGGCTGTACTTCTAAACTGCAGTCCTTCCCCTAAACCAGAGAAGGTTGACGTATAAGAGGCAGCTTGCTTTGTGAATACCCTGGACCAACAGAAAGAGGAACCAGTGGGCCCTGCATCAAATCAGGTCAGAGTTTTCGTTAGCAGCAAAAATGACCACATCAAGGCTGTCCTGCATTGGACACAACATGAGAAGGCAAGACTCCCTGGGGAAGACTATCATGCTCAGGAAAGCTGAAGGCAGAAGAGGAAAGGAAGTTTTCTAAAGAAAAAGAATGTTGCATTGAGAAAGGAGCTGGCAGAAGTTTTTGTGGTGGCCACCCATCCTCAGAGTCTCCTTCGAGGGCCCCACAGTGAGAAGAAAGCCAAATTCTCATGAGAGTTCCTGAGAGCTTGGATGGGTCTCATAACACATGGTCAATCTCCTTCCAGACCCTGTGGGCTACTTCTTCCAGCCATGTGGCTCTCCAGAGAGCAAGTGCATCACATCTGCAGAAGCAAAGGCAGGAGAAAAGGGGGTGCAGGACATGGGGTGCAACTGGGAGGGAAGGGAAGTGGGTGAGGAGCTGGCAACCCATGCTCCACCACATCAAGAAGCAAGAGACCTTCCTCTGGGGATTGGTAGTCTGCCGCATTATTCACACTGAGTTTTCTTTGGGATCTCTTTTCTTCCTCCAGCTTTCTCGGCCCTATCTGGAGATACCTGAAACCAATCAGCCTGACTTGGAGAGATGCCACACTTTGCATCTGGAGACTTTTGCATGCAAAGCATATCCTGTGAAGCCACATTCTGAATGTATTTAAAATGTCACCATCCACACATGGAGTTCTCCAGCTTTCAGTTGTCCGATACAATTTTTCTTCCTTTCCATCCGATGGTACATCAGCTCTGTCTTTTCTCTCTCTTGCCAAAAGCTTTATTTTCTCCTTTTTTGCATGGTTGGACCACTCCCATGATACAGCGGCGAAGAGCCCGAATCTCATTCTTCTCTCGAATTTCGGTCCTGTTCTGCCACCCCATCTCATCTAGCAGTGCATTTATGTGTGAGGAGTCCCAGAGATTTGGATAATAAGCAGAAATTGGCATGATCAGCAAAGATCTGGTGTATGTACTTCCACGTCCGCCTAACCATCTGCAAGGACCATCCTGTTTGATAAGATATACAGTCTGTCTGCAGCATTGCTGAGCTGCTCTTCCCGCCATTCATCTTAGCAGCCAAGTACGACAATAACAAACTCCACTTCTTCCAGCTCCCCCTGTCTCTCCCCCTTTCTTTCTCCCCCCTTACTTTCATTGCCCAGATATTTAATGCATCAAAGAAGTTTAAGCTTCTAATGCAAATGTTGATTAATTGCAAAGAGGTCCAGGAGTTCCGTGTACTGCAAGTTCTTTTTATCTATGGATGGAAGGGAGATTTTTTGGCAGAAAATATGCTCTTATCTCTCATGTGAAAGGTCTTCGAAGGGCAGGCTTTGAGAAACTGGCTAGCTGGCTTGAGTTTGGAGGAGAATTACACAGCATGTTTAACACCAGGCCCAGAAGCTGGACTCCTCGGAGGACAAAAGACGATGATTGTTCAGGAAGCAGAATAGATATTTGGACTAAAGAATGTTTCTCAGCCCCGTATGCTTTGCTTTAAGAATCCCAAAGACAAAGCAGGAGGGGTGTCTGGTGTGAGGTCAAACAAACCATACAGGAATCCTTAAACTTGGAAGGACTAACTTTGGTTGTATCCTTAGGGTCAAGGTTGAGCTTTTCTGTTCCTCAGACACTGGTAGTAGGAAAGCTGAGGCCAGAACCAGGAACCTGTAGGTAAAGGTAAAAGGTAAGCTGAAACTCAAATACTTGGCCACCTAATGGAACGACTCCCTGGAGAAGAGCCTGATGCTGGGAGCGATTGGTGGCAAAAGGAGAAGGGGACGGCAGAGGATGAGGTGGCTGGATGGACTCACTGGGCAGTGGATGTGGGCTTGGGTGAACTCCGGCGGATGGTGGAGGACAGGAGAGCCTGGAGGAATGTTGCCCATGGGGTCGTGATGGGCCAGGCACAACTTCGCAACCAACAACAACAAAGCTGCAGAAAAGTGTGTGCCTTCCTGTCCTGCATCGCTGCTGGATCCCCAGGGAAGCGAATGGCAGTCACAGGATTTCGTGGCTGGCTGGTGTGACTGCAAATATGGACGGATAAAGATACATTCTGGCAAATTGACCAAAGCGAAGCCCAGGCAGCACAGAGCGCTCTTGCCCATTCTGATTTTCTCCAGATGTGTTGGGCTTCAACTCCCATTATATCTGGCCATTGGTCACGCTGCCCGGAGATGATGAGAGCTGAGTCCAACCCATCTAGAAGGTACCAGCTTGGGAAAGGCTGGAATGATATTTTGGTCTCAACTCAGCTGGAATTCAGCTAAACTAGGTGAAACTGATCAGCACTTTGCATACAGCATGGACCAAAGCCTTCTCGGTCATTGATGCTTCAGCAAGTTCAGAAGCCTTCTGAGAGCATATAACATGGTATAGAGACATAGTTCTGGAAGGCTGCCTCATATCTGTAAGGAACATTGCTCCATTTAATAGACTTTGGCTCTGGTGGCAAGAGGTGGTGGGGCCTCACTGAGAAAGAGCTTTCTGAATGTGGCAGCTCAGGTCGCAAATGGTGCCTTCAGCTTTAGAGGGAGGAAGTAAGGGGGGTGAGGATGCTTCATCCAGGTCTCCTTCTGAGTTGGAGGGAGGGCTGAAGCACTGAACAGGATGTGGCATCAGAGCAGACTGGGGCAGGGAGAAGGACGCTCACTGGGAGTAAGTCCCATCTTGCAAGCAGGTACCCGCCCATGTGACAACAGATTCTGTTGCCTTGTTTGGTCTTGTTTGGTTTTTAACCATTTCCAAGTAGCTCTTTTTTTTAGTTCAAAAAGTTGCAACAACTTAAGAAACCCAGTGGGACCCAGCACTTAGTTCCCTGTTTCTTGTACTCCAATAATACCCAGTCAAACATCGGTCAAGCATTTTCAAAGCAACTCTTAATTAAATCAGCTTAATACAGTCATTTCATTTATTAGAAGAGCAACAAAAAGACTTTTCATCTTCATATGTATTACATATGGTAATTACAGAGAAGAAATGTTAGCAAATTGCCATTGTGAACCACTGAAGTTTAATCCCAAACAAACTGCAATGATTTGTTATAACTTAGCGACCGATGTTGTGTAGAAATGTGTTAGATGTAAGAGACGAAGGGACTCTTCTCCTTGGCTTTTGTTTCAGACTGGCAGAATGAATGGGGAAGGGAAGGGAAGGGAAGGGAAGGGAAGGGAAGGGAAGGGAAGGGAAGGGGGATAAAAAGAGAGAAGGGGATGGCAGAAAAAGAAAGAGGAAGAGAATGAAATATGGCTGCAGGAAGGGGAGGGGAGGGGAGGGGAGGGGAGGGGTGAAAAATCATAAAAGAAATGAAAACCAAACAGCAAAATCGCAAAGGTCTGCTTATCAATGCTCTTAAAATCACTTGGCTTCATGTCAGCCAAGCTAATATTTGGCTTTGCAGTCACAGTCTTTCCCACCTCAGTGCCCTCCACATGTTTTGGACTTCAGCTCCTATCAGTCCTAGCCAGCAGGGCCAATCATCAGATAAACTGGATCATTTCAGAGTACAGGACACAGAATAATGGTCTTCAGTCATAGGAAGCAGGATTCTGGCTGGGCATCAGGGGAAAAAAAATCCTACCTGTTAGACCAGTATGACAAGTGAATCAAGGCCCAAGGGAAGAGGCAGGCTCTCTCAGACTAGAGGCATTCAGGATGCACCTGGACTGCCTTCTGAGAAAGCTGGATTAACCCGGTGTCCTGCACTGACCCAGTGGCTCCCTGACCCTTCCAACGCTACTATTCTTTTATTCGATGAGGCAAAGTGAGCAAGTTGCTTTAGGCAGCAGATCTGGGACATCCTAAATGGCCATTGAGTTATTTGCTTTGCTATTACTGACTTTAATGGCCAGAGTTGGGGGAAATTGCTTATGGGATTTTCTGCCTTGTGTCCCAAGCTAAGCTGACTGAACTTTGGATACGATGCACCTTGACTTGAGTTGCCATGTGCTGGTGTGTCTCAGACAGGGAAAAAAAATGGGCTTGGGCCAGATCTGCCTGCTGGATATTGTAGTCCTAATGATTTAGTGCGTGCAAGGTTTGGAAGCCTGGATTAGTGGTTCTCCAGCGTTAGGATGCATGTGGTGCAGTGAAGAGATCTTGGCCAATGCATGTCTTTCCACCTCCCTGCTTTAGCCAGCTATGCATGAGCGAGATGCCCTTAAAAGAGACATCTTCTTACCCATTACACTGATAGACAGCCCAGGAACTAGAGTTCTCTGCGTGGTAAACTGAAAACATAACTACATAACAATAGACAATGAGACAAGGACAAATAACTCTTAAAACCAGGCAGCACAAAACCCGAAGTAACAAAACAAACAAAACAAAAACTTACTAACAGAATAAAATGACCACACACTGAAAGCAGACCTTTTTATTTTCCCATCATTTTAATGTTTAATTGGTTTTATTCTGGGTTTTATTATTGAGGTTGAATGCATTGCCTTGATTTGTTTCTCATATCTATCTATCTATCTATCTATCTATCTATCTATCTATCTATCTTCATCTTCTTCTTCTTCTTGTAAGCCATCCTGAGAGGCATGCATGCATGCATGCATGCATGCATATATATATATATCTTCATCTTCTTCTTCTTGTAAGCCATCCTGAGAGGCTTGTATTGGATGGCCTATAAAAGCATTTAATAAAATGAATGAATGAAGGCCTGGAAGAATGACAAGGTCTTCAGCCAGTGCTGAAAAGAGCACCATGTAGTTCCCACCCACCCCTGCTCAGCTTTCCCAGGGAAAGTCAAAGCTCCACCATTGAACAGAGCCCTTCTCTCACAGCCACATCAGAAGGGCATCTCTAAAGATGTGTGTTTCCAAGACATTGCAACGTCTGCATTTTCCAGTACTCTTAAGCCCAGGTAACTCTGGGTTTTGGCACATGTAGCTTTGTGCAATATATTTATGAAAGGGTGTGTCGTGATTTCCTTTAAAGAATCCAAAACTTGTTGGAAATATCAATTTTTGCAGGTCCTTCTTTGAGAATCCTTCTGGGCTTCCTTCGTTACTTGCATCCCTTACCAACAAATCTATGATCTGCATTTGAATTACTGTGATTACAAGCCAGCTACAACAAAATGTGGCAATTAATAGGCGTGCTTCTTCTGCAAGAAACAATAGTCTACAGGGAAGTCAAGCAGACCAATTCACTCTCTGCTTTTCCAATTTCCCATGTGTTTGTTTATTTCCAACTGAGACACACCAGGCTGTGGCATCAAGACCTTTCCCAAGGACTCCTCGGTCACTTTCTGGGAACAAACTCCTTGGGGTGGTTCTTATTCATGGCAGGTCCTTCTGCCTACCAGGTGGGATTCACCTGAACTTCCTGATCCCTCCGTGTTTCTTGGTTCCCCCAGTTTTGCTCCAGGCACTGAACCACTGGGGTTTTCTATTGGAAGGAACTGTTGTTGTATAAATATCCCTCGTTTATCCTGTCTAATTAGAATTTTACTCTAGTTCAGACTTCTCATGCCTCATCTTGAATACCACGTCCAATTCTGGACACTGCACTTCAAAAAGGATTTAGATGAACTGGAATGAATTCAGACAGGAAAACAAAGATAACCTGGGCACTAGCAACTGCGTATTAAGATGAAAGAAGGGAGGTACGGAGTATGTTTTGATCTGAGAGGAGAAGAATGAAGGGGATATGATGACTCTTTTGAAACACCTAAACTTTTGTCACAGAAAATAGGACTACAACCTGTACCCTGGATTTTTAAAATTATTATTCATTTTTATTGTGGGTTTCAAAATCAAAAACCAAATGAAAAACAAAAAAGAAAATAGATTGTTACAGTTTTCTTATATAAATTGTGCATGAAACAGCTGCAATCCATATGTATTGTGTACTCGTATATATTCTAGATATAGTAAAATATCCTCAGTTATATATAGACTTCCACAAAATTAGCCCAGATGTCCTTGTATTTGCCCACTATTTCTTTATTTATTACATTTATAGGCCACCCCATAGTCCAAAGGATTCTCTGGGCAGCTTACAATAAAAACAGCAACAATGACAATAAAAACAAACAAATAAAATAATAAAATGCATTAAAACAATACAAGATCTGGCACTTGGGGTGAAGAAGGTCACAGCAAAGCACATGGTGATAAAAATTAAAGCAATGTTAAAAACCACCCTTGGGTTTTTAACCAGCCTAAAGACCACCTGTTCAAAAAGTGAAGGCTTCCTTCTGTCCTCAACCCACATTGTTATTGACAGTGGCTGCCTGCCCTTCTGGTGCCGGAATATTAATCTTTTAGCTGTCAAAAAGATGTGGAGAATCCATTTACACTGACCTTGCAGTAAGTTCCAGGAGACAGGTAGATAGTTAAGAAGAACTTATGTGTCCATAAATATTAAAGCATTTGCTGCCACAAAGTTTATCCATATCATTATAAAATAACAGACTTCAGTTATAGGAAGGCAGGGCTGGGTTCAGTCTCAGACAATGGGTACACTTCCGTAGGGAGACACTGGTCCCTCCATCAGGTGCTCAAGCAGGCACCCCAGAGGGATTCCTTCAGCTGGATTTCTATCCTGAGCAAGGGTTGGTCCAGAGAGCCACTTCCAACTATGCTTCTGTATTTTGGACAAATTATATTCCCCTGAGCAACATTTTAAGAGCAAGGAGAATAACAACTTTACTGCAAGGACATAAATTTATCAAGGATGGGTAGGAAGGAGCTGTTCTTAGTACATGCTCCTCATATCTGAAGAATCTTGGACTGATTTGTTTATGACTCCGTGACTTTTAAAGATTTCTTTCTTCTTTCCCTAGGGAACCCCGTGTATAACATTCCAGTGCCCTGTAAAACCACATGCTGGCTTGCAGCTATTTCAGAAAAATCCCGGCTATTGAATCATAAATGTCACTTCCTGCATGACTTAAAGATTATTTCTCTCCCCACCTTGCCCCCAAATCCAGAAGACCTTTTTGTTGTTGCTGTTCTTGTTGGATTTCTGACCTAAGCTTGTCTCTCCTTCGGAGTCCATGAGAATTGACAAGACCACAGGTTGCATTGCCATAATTCTGCCCACAGCCAGATAAAATACAGGCAAAGAATGGCATTTAATACACTGCAGTTTAAGGGGCAAAATTAATTTCTGTGGCATTTTCTTTTGGACAATGAAACCTCTCTCGGCTCTTCCTTAGCAGAGTTATTGATGCTGATGTAGATCTTGAAAGGTGAAATATAAGCCCCAGATTACATCACAGCAAAGCGTTATGACTCATTTCTTGTATTTATTTGTTCTTCCTTCAGTAGCTGGCCCTGGAATTTGTCAGATCTATTACAGACAGCATGAATTGTTCCATATATTGTAAACATGTGCAACGAGCTCCTTAATGATCGCCACTGTGAGTGCGCGCACGGTCGTGCGCGTTGCCAGTAATCAGTCCAATTGAGAGCCACTTCAAAACAAAAATGGTAGGCCTCTGCCTCGGTGTTCTTGCGGTAACTTGCTCCTCTCCTGCAAACACCCTCATTGGCCGAGGCCGCCTGCTCATATGCTCGTGAGACCACAAGGCAACTGTTCTATCTGCAGTCACTTGGGCCAAAGTGGCTATTTTCTCCTCCTCCTTTTTAAACTTGGATTGCATCGACATTTTTAAGTATTTTGCATTTCAACTGTCTACATGACATTACCCAGAGACAGACAGACAGACAGACAGACCCCGACCGACCATTGGCTGGTTGCAATCAGTGACATGTATGCATAAGGAGAGGAACATGCAGGGAGGGAGGGAGGGAGGGAGGAAGGAAATGAAAGAAAGAGCAGACAAGAGTGAAAGAGCGAAAGAATGGAAGCAAGCCCTCTTATGAACCTGTTTCTAGGGTGTCACAATGCAGAATTTTGCCTAGTGCCTATTCTAACTGGAACAAGATCTCTGAGGATTCAGACTGGGGCCATTTCAGCCCTGAGACCGGATCTGGGATCTGGTGCATGTAAAGTGTGCATTCTATAACTGGCAAGCTCTACCCTCTTATTTAAACTAACCACTAGCCTAACACCAAATGCTGAAGAAGAGCTGCATCCAAAGGGTCTGATTTTGTCATCCCGGCAAGCTTGCACCTCACGAGAGAGAAAATATGACTTAAGTGGATAAGCAGTTGCTCTGACCTGAGGTATATCAATGGAAAATGAGTGGAATGTGGCAGAGCTAAAGGCCCCTCTGCACAGCATAGACTCTGAGAAGGTCAGTGTGAGAATGGATTGTGGAGCCCTCTCCCACCCCCTTGCTTCTTATGGGGCCTGCGATGCAGAGTGCACGGGCAGACTCCCAGACACATGGCCAAGCATCTTCTCCTCAAGCACTTCCAGCAATGGAGGACCCACCATATTCTGAGGCAGAATGTCCCACTACCTTGCCTGTTAGGGGTTTCTCAGGATGCTTCACAGACGCTGCCTTTCCTACAGGATCCAGTCCGTGCAAGAGCACCCTCCTGCCCAAGTTCCACAGCAGCTCATGTGCACACGGATCCTTCCTCCGACACCAGAGATGTCTTGGAGCCATCAGGATTGATAACCACAGGTAGCCTTCTCTTCTTCAGTTTGGCACTGAGATTCTGCAGAGCTGCAAACAGGGAGATGGAGATGATGGAGATGATACATTTCTATACAGCCCATGATCAAAGACCTCTGGGCAGTATTCAACACAGTAAACAATGGTTCAGGAATAAGCAGAAGATAAGCAGGGTTGTTTGCCTGAACATGAGAGAGAGGTTAGTTCATTTTGATGTTTGTAAATCTTGCCGCTTAATTCCTAGAACAAGAATCCATCGAGACCTTTGGCCCACATCCTACCAGTGAATCGAACTATGCATGAGAAAGATTTGGGATTCGTAGTTCAAAAAATGATTAAATTATGCCAATCCACTTTGGAGCTGCAGCTGGTAAAAAAACAAAGTTGGGATGGGAAAAAGAAACCCAAGATGGCTCTAAAAAGAATTCTCCTGTCCATAGAAGCCAAGAGAACATCCTCAGCCACGTGGGCTTGGAGCTGGGCTTGTGGGTCCTGTGATATAAATATCGAAGCAAAACATGCTGTTAGACTCAGGGCTGACCTGAGAAGAAGGGCTAGAGCAAGCACAGAGCATGCAAGGCATCTACTAACCCACATGCAGCCTCCTTTCACATGCTTCCCCCTGTGATTCAGTGGCTTCATACAGGAGAAACACATGCAGCTAAGGAAGCTTTTCATCTCGTCGTCACCTCCACTCAGACCACTGCTTCTCCAACACCTCATAGCATCTGGAGGAGGAGGGAAAGCAATTGCATGGGAGCCTATCAACTACAACATGAAGGCCATTGGTTGCAAGCAAAACCAGAGTCCAAAGGCTTTGGGGGAGGAAGCAATCCTGGTGGATGCTGTTCCACCACCTGGACGATGGACCAAACCCTTCTGGAGCGTGTCACCACCACAGATCCACTTCGGTGAATCCGGTGTACTTTTCATGGAAGTGTGCCTTGTTTCTGGGCTCCATGATGTGTGTCCCCATGAGTACCTTGGTGTCCTGCAACAGCAGGGGGTTGGACCCGATGGCCTTCAGGGCCCCTTCCAACTCTGCTATTCTATGATTCTACACCACTGTCAGGGTACCGTTCCTCCCTTTCACTCATTGCCATTGGGAAATAAACCTATTCCCAACTTCAGCTTTGGCTGAGATCATTCATATGAAAAGAGCATTGCCTTGAACCGGGCATTGAGGACATCCAGCTGTGAGTTTAGCAACTCCCAGCTTTCTTTCACATAATGTTGCCAAACTGACTATCAAGTAGTAACAGCTCTTTAGCTGCTATTGATCGGAGCTGGATTTGAACTCCAAGGTACGAATCCCCTGAGCCATTCAGCCTCCCCAGCAGAGGATTTTTTGAAAGGGCTGTGAAAGGCTCAGTTGAAACTACATTTTTTCCCAAGGCCTTCTGTTGTCTCATGCATGTTTGAACAACATAGCTCAGTGCAGGACAATTCCATGTCTTTGGAAACTGTGTGTGCATTTTAGGCCGATCTACCTATAAAAGGGCAACAACCAACTCAAAATCTTGCCTAAAGCACATTGCTGTGTTGTTAATACCGAGCTGGTAGACTAACAGGAATGCATAGCCAGTAGGTAAACACAAGAACGAGCACGGGACTGTTTCTAGTGTGGAAGAGGCAAGGCGCTGGGGGAACGGGCTGCACAGATCCAAGACAACAAGAGAAATTATAGAAAGGGCAGCAGAGATATCAGAGGAATTAATAGCACATGAGAAAGAGGAGGCAGGAGAAATGGATTGGGAAAGGGGTGAAAAGAAAGAAGTGAACAGGGGAGGACAAAAGGCTGAAGACAGAGCTGATAAAAATATGTCGTTCAGGAAGGTAGCATAACAGAAAGGCGCACCTCAGTGAAAGAGAACAAGAAAAGTGTTTAAGTGACAGAATGATGCAAAGAAAAGATTGCAAGATATGATAGCAAAACAGCATATTTCATCCAAGATGGGATTGTTCCTAGGGGAATGCTCTCCTCCTCCTCCTCCTCCTCCTCCTCCTCCTCCTCCTCCTCCTCTTCTTCTTCTTCTTCTTCTTCTTCTTCTTCTTCTTCTTCTTCTTCTTCTTCTTCTTCTTAAGAGATGTGTGAGATTTCATTCAGGGCCGAGGGGGCTGGGGATTTACAAATGAAATTTACAAGAGCAAAAACATCAGCAGATGGGGAAAGGGTGATGCAGTCGATCATCGTCTTGAGGAAGGACCGGGGTGCAGGAGATGAACAGAAGTTGGGGAGGCAAAGGCGAAAGGCTCACTCACACCACAAATCAGATAAGTGCTTCTATCAGGATGATCGAGGCAGCTTGTGACACGGGCAGGACCGAAGGAAGGGTCTCCAAGCTGGAGCATTCTGTGGTTCCGGTCATGCTTCCAAACCCTTCACAGCATAGTTTTCGTTGGAGAGGAAATGTGCAGGAGAAAAGCCCCAGGTGTTCATGGGTGCCCGAGGAAGTGCCAGCACCAAGACAAGTAACCACTGATGGCTTTATCTTCCAGAGACTTGTCTTACCTTCTTTTAAAGGATAAGTGGTGCCCAGACTATGAAATGCACTCCCCAAAGAGGTCCGCCTGGCGCCAGCGTTATACTCCTTCTGGTGCCAGGAAAATCCAACCATCATTTTAATAATCAAGGGTTTTAGACGCTTTAAGATTTGTCCTCTTTTCTGTTTTCACAGTCACATGTCCTATTTTATTTTCCCCTCTTATTTTTTAGTTTATAATGTTCGATCTTAGATGTTTTTCATAATTGTGGCTTTATGATCGCATTGTTGTAATTTTATACTATGTAAGCCGTCCTGAGCGCTTGTGTGGAAGGACAGGATGCAAATGTTTGTCATAAATTTGTTATTGTTTTATTGTTTTTATTTGTATGTGTTGTGAGCTGTCCCGAGATGCCGAGGCATGTGGTGATGGCATGCAAAAGCTTTAAATAAATAAATAGATCTGTTTCATTGGTGGCCATTACTACATCTTGTGGCAGGACATTGTGCAATCTGCATTTGTTTGTTTGTTTATTATGGTAATAGCCACCAATGAGCATCTATTCAAAGGCCTGGTTCCTTTCACTGCTTCTGGATATGCCTCCAATCCCTTTCACTGGGTGACTTTGGATTCCACTGTGAAAAGAAAAACTTGACTGTCTCAGCTTTCTTCTCACCATGACTAGTTTCGTTTATCTTCCTTGCTCTCCTTACTTCCTTTCTAAACTAAGAAGCCCCCTAGGCTGAAACTTTTTGTTGCTCCAGGCTCCTAAAGACTCCAGCTGCCCCTTTCTGCGGCTTTTCCATCACAGTGGTCCTCTCTAGGAGAGGGAGCAACCAAACCTCTGCACAAGTTTGGCTGCGTGATGGATTTCAATCCAGGCATTATTTGTAGGTGTGACAGGGCCTTATTACAGGTGGCACCTCCTATGTGCCCTTGCCTTGCATGGGAGCCCCCTTTTGGGTAAGCCGTTGCGCTGCAGCTGTGCTGCTTTCCCCAGACACTCTTGCATCAGGGGACAAGCATCAGGGGAGAAGCGCTGCCCTCACTGGTTGCGGTTATGTGCCGTCATATCATCTCTGCCGTATGGACACCGTGAATGAGAGACCTCCAATGTGACCAGTCCTTGACAGCCCTGCTCAAGGCTGGGCCTTCCTTGATGGAATCACGAAGGGATCCTCTCCTGCCTTCATCGTTCCCTGAAACAATCCAAAATGAAACTAGGGACATGGATGGCTTTATCTCCTCTCCCTCTGCTAATGATTCCTAATATGGGATTCTCCTTTTCCACAGGTGCCACACGCTGGCTCAGTATCGCCATGGCGCTGTCCACTACCACGCCGGACCTGCTTCATCACTGCCAGCTCAGGTCCAGTCAGCAAGCACAGCCAAAGGTAGAATTGATATATTTCAATACAACACGAATATCAATATGCGTCACTTTACAGTAGCGCTGAGCCACGATCTCCGTGCTATTGTCCATTCACCCCGTTCAGGGACACCCTGTTGAAGTCCTCTGCTATTTGCCTTGGTTTTTACAAAATCTGCTGCCATCAGCAGATTCAGTCACGTCATTGAACCCACACATGTCGAAGAATGGATTTATGCCCAAGTTAGAAAGCATGAGTCCTAGAATACGCACCTTGCATTTCGGTTCCTTGTGCAAAATGCCCCCCCCCCCACTTCTCAGTCCCAAGACATTGCTGCTTACTTTCCTTCCGCCACCTAAGTCCATCATCCAAAGCAGGTGAAATTCACATCTAATATTTGACAATCACAAAGAGGCATGTAGTTACTTGAATTCTACATCTTAAGGCAAAGGGTGTGAGTTGTTTTCACGACTTCTTTGTATACTCCTCCACTTACAAATCTCTTTGCATGAATTTTCCTCTGATCTTCATATGCAGTGTGGTTTTGCCCATTTGTATTTTCAAAAGCGGCAGCACCGTATAACCATAAGTAATAATGCTTGAAGATCTTGCTTAATGGGCCAACACATCTACCTGCAATTTTTGTGGGCTTTGAAGAATTTCTGTTTGAGCTGTGCATCTCCTTCTCCATAGAGACCTTCCATCTAGACTGTGTATAGAGTTTCTGTCTCCACTCCTTCACTTCTAAAAGCGGGAAGATGGGCAAAAACTGTAGCAAGGTAAACTCTTCCCTGACACAAAGATGAAGCGTGATCAAATAAAGTTTCCCCTGTGCCATTCTTTCCTCCCTTCCACTCCTTGTCAAAATCCAAGTATCCCCAAGCCCAGTAAATACAGCGTGTCCGTGCGTGTACACACACGTGTGAATATATGCATGAGAGGGAGGGAGAGTATATACGTTACACATCCGCTACTCATTCTGTAGGGAACCTTGTAAACACACATGTCCATGTACAAAGTATATGCTCTGCTTTGAACACTTGAAAGTTCTCCATGAATGCTAAGCATTATTCTTAATAAAAAGGACAATTGTTTTGTTTTTGTTAAGTACAACAAAAGCCCAGCCTGTCAATAAATCGGGGGACCAATTTTCACTGACCTTCTGCATGAGGAATGCAAACGAGTTGAAAGCTCAAAGCATGTGTAAAGTTGAGATGTAAATAATTTTACTGTGATGTTCATTTTCCCTTTTGTGGTGAGAGAGGAACCAAGGAGGAAACCTTTCAAGGAGACTGCTCGCACCCTGAATGAAAGTGCTTTGAGGGTGTGACCTGATGCAAATTGACAGGAGGAGAAAAAAAGGCATCCTGGCTGACTGAGAGTCGCAGGCCTTTTTTTCTGTTTAAATGTGCACTTTAAAAAAGTTGGAAAACATGTAAAGTGCCCATGCACGATATTTCTTTTTTTTTTTTTTTTCCTCCTGAGTTGGGATGTGAGCTGCATTCAGCCATCACATCAGGTTGGAAACCTATTACAGGTGTGGGAACAATAGCTATTTCTGCCTTGAAAAACTGCCATATACATCAGAGGACTCTGATTCTTATTTGGGGGTTTTTTGTTTTTCGTTAGGAGGGAAAGGCATCCGCTCCCCGGAGAAATCTTAAAAGGAGGAAACTGATTTTCCTTCCTGTAGAAAATGGACCCACCAGCCATAAGATAGGAAACCTTTCCTGGATGCACCTGGTGAACTATTTCCACCCTCCGCCAAAGGCCTGTGCACCGGCCAGGCTAATGCGCTCCCGGTTAATTGACAGGCACTGTGTGGCCAGGTGGGTGAGCGGCCGCAACGGGGCTCCGGAGGTCCGGGTTCGAGTCCCGGCTCCCCCAAGGGGCGGGCTGGCGAGCGAGGGCCGGTCCTCGCGCATGGGCCGCGTAGTGCCGTCGTTTTGGGGGCGAGGGGCGCCTGCGGAGGAGGAGAAGCGTGCGGGCAAGGGCAGAGCGAGGCGGCAACGGGTTGCTGCGCCGCAAGGGCTGCGCGGAGCCGCGCGGCGCAAGGCGCGCAGGTGCTCCCGATCGCGCTAATTGCTCGCCGCGGGGGCGGAGCGCGGCCGGAGGATAAATCCCGGCTGTGGCCGCTGCTCGGGTTTGTTCCTCCGGGGAGCAGAGCGGATCAGAGCCGAGCCGAGCCGAGCGCAGCGCAGCGCAGCGCGGCGGAGACGGGACCCCGGCGGGCGCCGTGTGCGCAGCCGCCGCGTCTCGGCCGCCCGGGCGGCGGCGGCGAGGGGGGCGAGCCCGGCTCCGCGGAGGGGCTGGGCTGGGCGGAGGCGGAGCGAGGGCGGGAGGAGGCCGGCCGGCCGGGCCAGCGGCGAGCCAGAGTCGGCCAGGCGGGCGAGGCGGGCACTCCTCTCCGAGCCGCTGCGGGCGCCGCGCATCCTCCCGCCT